>NW_028327177.1:11386123-11689549 GCF_987537825.1 Furipterus horrens | reverse complement strand
GATGTGCTAAGGAAGGCAAGTGCCTCGAAAGCCTTGGATTGGGTTTCAGCGAGTCATTATAAAATGCTAAGAATAATCTGGGGCACTCTGGTTTTCCTTCCCAGACCACAGAGCCCTGGGGGAAAGATACTATAAGAAATAAAGGTGCCCTCTTGGCACATGGGGAAGTATTCATAGGTTTTCAGAGAAGTTTTTATTTGAGAATCTAAAGTAGAATTAGGTCATATTTGTGTGTGTGCATCCCCTACATAACAATAGTCGATGAAAGCTGAATGGTTGTTTAAATAAAATCCCAAGCTTGGAGGCCTGACTGGTATTACCATTACTATGCTCAGTACAGGGTCCCGTTTCCTACAGCCAACATGGAAAATATGTAATAGTGGTTATAGACCTCCTTTTTGTGCTGCAATGAGGCCTAAAAGCACAGACAGAGCAGATAAAAAGGGGAGTCCTCCTGGAGAGAAATCTTCAAAGCATTATAAATATAGAGAGAAGCAATTATCTGGGTGATACAAAGATTATTGGGACATAGAGAATTATTAAAGAAAAAAATCCTCCTTCAATATAAATAATTAAAAATGAAGAACTAAAGACATGCACAAGTATTGGTGTGGTAATATTACAAAAAAATTAGCATTTCTTGAATGCCTATCTGCTCTCTGGTTGGCCCTGCGTGAGAAATGCTGTATAATGATCTCAAGTAATCACAATAGTAATTTTCATGGTAGTTATTTTCTCATTAAAAGTTGATGAAAAGACAGACAATCCAATTAAAAAATGGGCAAAGAACCAGAACAAACACCTCTCCAGAAAGGATATACAGAGGGTCCAAAAGCATATGAAAGAATGCTCATCAGCACTAGCCATCAGAGAGATGAAAATTAAAACCTCAGTGAGATACCACCTCATACCTGTCAGAATGGCCATCATCAACAAATCAACAAACAACAAGTGCTGGCGAGGATGTGGGGAAATGGGAACCCCAGTGCACGGCTGGTGGGAATGCAGACTGGTGCAGCCACTGTGGAGAACAGTATGGAATTACCTCAAAAAACTAAAAACGGAACTGCCTTTTGATTCAGCAATTCCATTGCTAAGATTATACCCAAAGAATCCTGAAACACCAATTCAAAAGGACCTACGCACCCCTATGTTCATAGTAGCGCTATTCACAATAGCGAAGTGCTGGAAACAGCCTAAGTGCCCATCTGTAGATGAGTGGATCAAAAAACTGTGGTACATCTACACAATGGAATACTATGCAGCAGAGAGAAAGAAGGAACTCTTGCCATTTGTGACAACATGGATGGAACTGGATAGAATTATGCTTAGTGAAATAAGCCAGGCGGTGAAAGACAGATACCATATGATATCGCCTAACACGGGACACTAATGAACAACACAAACAAATGAACAAAATTGAACCAGAGGCAAGTAAACAAGGAGCAGACTGACAGTGACCAGAAGGTAAGGGAGAAGGGGGTAGGAAGGGGAAGGGTCTAGTCACGGAACTAGTATAAATGACCCATGGACACGGACAATGGGGCAACGGAGTCGGTATGGATTATGGGTGAAGGGGTGGGTTGGGTGAGGGGGAAAGTGGGACAACTGTAATAGAAAAAAATAATAAATTAATTAAAAAATAAAAAATAAATAAAGTTGATGAAACTGAGAACATAGCAGGCAAGTGAATTACCCAAAAATATATAGCTATGGTTTATGAGAAATAATATCCTAGGAGGTCTGCCTCCAAAGTATACACTCTATGCTAAGTGGGCTTACTAGTTGACAAATTTAAACTTTGAACCATTTAAAGCCAAGAGACAGACAAATAAATCTCTGAGGTGGGTGCAAGAAAAGGTACACTTCAACCCATATTAACAAAGGCTGGTGAGATGGAATAAGAATTTTCTGTTAATTATAAGTGATATTATTAAAGTATCTTTGTTGCTGTTGTTTTATTTTTATTTATTTATTTATTATTGTTTTTCAATTACAGTTGTCGCATTTTCCCCCCATTGCTCCCCCCCACCCAGCCCACCCCCTCTCCCACAGTCACATCCCCCCCACCATTGTCCATGTTAAAGTATCTTTTTGAGGCTTCAGATTTGGGGGGAAATGGCACAGACTCACTTCTCCCTGCCTCTCCTTGCTGGAGTGGTTATATTGATTGATTAGTATTGAATAAAATAGACCAGAACCAAGACAATTGCCAGGGACAAAACAGGATGTTACCTAACAATGCATTTTAATTCCTGACTTCAAGAAATTTTTCCATATTGACAATGATAATATTCATAAAGTGAAATACATGGGACTTTTCCTTTGTTTTACAATAGACAAATACACAAATACACAGTTTATCCTGAAGTTCTTTATACAGCCTAGATGCTTTCACTCATGTAATTATGCTTTTTTTTTTTCCCCTGATGACCAACTGATATAAAAACCAACAAAAATCCAGCAAAATAGAAAAGTAATCCAAAGGCTTAGAGGAAGGACGGGCGTTGTCATGTTTGGAAACATAAATAAAGCCTTTATGGCAGGAGGAAAGTTATTTGGAGGGAGAGTAAGAGTCAGATTTAGAGAGACGGGACGAGGCCAGACCCTATTGGGTCTTGTAGGCCATGGCAAAGAGGTGGATTTTTTATTCTAAGAGCATTGTGAATTCAGAGGAGTATTTTGAGTAGAGTAGTGCTATGATCACAGTTTTATGATCCTATAACTGTTGGAAAGAAAGAGAATTTAATATAACTCAGAGCATAGTGAGTTTGAGATAAATGTGAAACATTCAGGTGAAAACGCCCAGTTATTCAGACAGATCAACAACAAAAGCAACAGCAGGTTATAGATTTGTGAGTCAGCAGCATAGAATTGGCATCTAGAGAAACCAAAAGAAGACTGTTGGAAGAAACAAAACATTTAAGAAGAAAACTCCAAGGAACACCAATATAGAAAGTAAGGGGGAGAAAGAGGAGCTGAAAGAAATTACCAATTGCATATCTTTTACATCTGAATTTATTTCTAGACCTAGCATCTGCCCTGTAATCTTTGATTTTTTTCCTGTCCTGATGAAATATATTGGGAAGTCCTTTAACCTCTGTGGTAATTTATTTAATATAGGTTTCGTAAACACTTTATCTTTAAAAAGTAGTACTGGATCTAGGTAAGAGAAGGAAATAGGATTTAAAACATGCAGGGCTGTTTTCTTTGCATCGTTATGTAGCTGGAAGAACAAACTACCCACCAGTCATTTAATCTGGACTTCTACCTCCTGGATACCGAACTGATAGTTGTTTAAACTTCACCTTCAGATCTGCTTAATTACCTATTTGAATGTCTAACCATTGTTCCTACTTGGAGGACTGATTATGCTTGAGATTTTGGAGCCAATATGTTTATGGTAAGCTATAAATTTGATGAGATTCCAAATTACCTGTTCTGAATTTTTTTCTGCAGTTGCCACAAAATCAACCAAAGAAAGGGCACATTTTTATAACCCCTTTCATCTCCTATCTTGTTTTCAAAGCATTGTGTTTCACTTAGGGTCATGGCCAGGAAGACAATACCTCTCCTTCTGTTTTTGTGTTTCCAGCTATCACTTCCCTATATGTTGGTCCCTTTTGACTTTGACTTTATTTTTATGTAACAAATTTTGCCCCAAGCTGTCAGAAGAGAATGAAAAGTAAAGACAACAGAAGAGGCCTATAATTTGGGCACTAATTCCTCCTTAGTTTGCAAGTCCTAATTAATCTTCTAGATGATTATAGCAAATCCTGCTAAAATACAACAGGGGATGTGTGAGAGGGAGCTGGACAGACCGGGGATGGGACTAAAATGATCTAACCTGCTTTTTAAAAAAAATTTTTTAAATATTTTTTTTGTAATGTGTTAAACACTGTCTTAAAAATAAAGAGTCCACAATAAACAGCACAAAGCTTAACTTCTGCATCCTGATTTATGCACTTCTGATTATGAGGAAGCTGGCATCTGTTTCCAGACACAACACCGTCTTTTCTAAATCCCGCTTTCTTCATGTGACTTGTCTGCTAGGGGATCTGTCCATATCTGTCTATGAAATTCTCCTTGCTCATTATTTCCTAATGGGGTTGTTGAAAACACCCATAGAGGAGCTATACTACTTTTAAATAAAAAGAAAATTCATTGCTGTAGAAACATGACAGAAATAAGAGAGGGGATTCGTTAATCCCTAACCCCACAAATTCAAGTCTCTTGACTTAGATTTATAATTCTTGGAAAACTAGAAATCTACTTTTAAAGAGATCCCTGAATACTCGTGCTAGCGCCCCAAGTCTGCAAATCCAGGTTACTCTATTTTCTAGCAAAGTTGAAGGTGAGGGTTGAAACTCCCACTTCAAAGAATGAGAAGTGATCGAGGCAGGATGAAAGGTGACTCACGTTGCTACTGGACTCTCATCTGTCATTCTACATTGAGTTCCACCCATCACTCACTAAGGGGGCCTAATTCTTCAGTTGCAATATGCCAGAATAAAGAGGTGTACACCCCATAATTCCTCAAGATAAGCACTCTCTCATGTTTGCAGGGAAGACCGTTGCCCTTGCCACCAGCCCCTCAAGCTTTTAAAATAATCCGTTGGCTTCTCAATTAGTCATTAGGATCCAGTTTGTAATATTCAGTGTGGCCGACAAGGCCCCTGGCTACCGTGTCTCTTTCGTATCCCTCCAGAGGCAACTACCCCCCACCCACTAAGCTGCAGACACATTGGCTTCCTCTTCTTTCATCCATTGTTCAGAACTGTTTCTCTCTTGAGGGCTTGAGGGCATGCTGTTCCTCTTCTTTGGCATATTCCCACCCCACCACCACATGAAACTCAACCTCTGCCTAGCTAACCTCACCGACGTTTAACAACAACCTATGAGTTAAGTGTTACGCTCGGGCTTCATGAGTCAAAAGCCCAGAGAGGTAAGATAACGAGCAAGCGGTCAGGAATGCAGGAAGGAAGGGGCAGTCAGTATTTGAACTATTTTCTCTGTCTCTTTTCTTTTTACTGAATAACACTTGCTTCCTTTTCAACACTAATATTCAAAGGTCTGAAACTGTAATGAATGTTTTTGTGTATTAAGGTTGTTTATCAAAATGTTAGAAATTTTATTTTAAAGCATGACACTTCTGCGCTAACTTGACCTTCGACAGACTCCTCGTCTGGAGGCTTAGCTGATCCCTCATGGTGGTTTGGCAGCCATTCCATCTGTCTCTTGCTGATTCCAGCCCACACTAGAATCTCTTTCTCTGTTCAAGTCTCTACTCGTTGGCAATTAATCATGCTTTGTCTTGCAACATCTTCTGAATCCTTGTCTGGTATGATTTAACTTTTATATTGCTATTAAATTCTTGAATGTGTGTATCTCTGATTTCCCTACCTAGGCTGTAAGTTCCTCCTTGAGGCTTAGAAATAATATTTTGCATATAATTGACAATCATTTGCATTCACGTGCACATCATAGCATGTATGTTGTGCATACCACACACATCCTCATGTGCACTTTTTACAACAGTTCTGTGAGAAGACGAGGTAGTTATTCTACAGGCGAGGAAATGGAAGTCGGAGAAATAATTGACTTGTCTGCAATATCATTACTTTTAGGGAGCAAAAGAAGGTCTTTGAATTTCTGATTTCATTATTTTTTGTTTCTGTTTTTCCCACCATACAAAATCACCTTTCCTTATTTCCACAATATCTAGTACAAGGTCTTATACACAATGGATACTAATAATTATTTGTGGATTGATTTTTAGATTTGGTAGAAACCAAATAAAGTAAGAAACATCAGGATCTGGGTTCACATGACAAACGTCTGTATGAAAAGTAAATAAATGAGCTCACTGCCTGGATTCTATCAAAATGTCAGTGTTTGGTATTGAGGAAACCAATTACTTCGACTGAATCGACTGAGATTTTTTTCCTTCTTCTTTTTTTTTTTTTTTTTTTTTTTGAATATTTATGGCTTTAAGGCCAGACTACAGATCCAACTCTGTAAAAACTGGAAAGGCCATAGTGTAATAAAGTAATTTCAATGTTTCATTTTTTTCAGGGGATGTGAGCCTCCGTGGTTATTGTGAAGGACTACACAGCTCTTCTTGGCCTTCAGCTCACGGCCAGCAAAGGAGTGTGAAGTCTGTCTGGGAAGTCAGAAACGTGGTGGCTCAGGTCCTGAGCAAAATAGGGTAACAATAATAGTCATTTTTCATTTTCTGGTTCTTGGTGTCTAGAGGACGCCGGGGAATTTAACAAAATATACATAAAACTCAATTCTGAAAACAAAACAACACACCCTAGCCTTCACTAAGCAGGGCCTTAGGGAAAATCATAATAAACGCTTCCTTTCCTTTGCCACCAGCATTACAAACCATCAGCAGTGACACTGGGAACAAAGAAGTCAGAGGTTATGGGAAGGGGACAGGGTGAAACTAGAGAGGAAACCAAGAAGAAAATAAAGATACATGGCCCCTCTAGGAATTGCTTCTAGAAAAAGGTGGAACATGAGTTTGACATAAAATGACGCTACTGCTCACCCCTTCACATACACATAAAATGTACGTGGACCCCCATCACCAACTATAAGAAAATACCTCTGAGAGATAAACTAGGCACATCAACATATACCAGGAGGAAACTGTTGTGGTCACAGAAACAGATGCTTGACTTGCTCAGCAAGTGACATAACATATGTCTTAATTCTTGAAAGATTCTTGCAATGTATCACCATAAAAGGATTATAATCAATATGTACACATTGTCCTACTTTTGATACAAATACAAATATACATGTGTGTAAACATATGCCTGTTGGAATGCACCAAAATGTGAATAATTCTTTTTTCCCTTTTTGGTAGTGAGAACATAGATATTTTTTTTGTTCCTCACTTATCTGAATTTGATATTTGTCTAGTGACCGTTTATTGCTTCTCTCATAAAAATAAATGCTACTTAAAATCTAAAAACAACAGTAGTTAATGGCAAACGCACATTCCTACAGAAATCCAAAGAAACAAATTTGTACACAATCATCATTCAAGAATTTAATGCATTGAGGGTATGCAGAGAAATCTGTGGCTGAAGCAGGATTTCTTCTTTGAAGAAAGGGTATTTAACAGGTATCTCAGTATCTCCCTCAGCGATGTACATTTCCATCGCTGAGAACAGCTTACTATCAAGTTCTGGCTTCAAATGCATCATCTCTTTCACTTGGGAAGTTCACTTCATCTTTCTCTGCCTATCTTTCCCCATCTTCAAAATGGAGTGAATAATAATACCTTACTTCATTGAGATTGATGGGTACTAAGTGAGAAAGTCAATGTAAAATGCTTGGGACAGTGCCTGACATATTGGAATCTCTCAGTAACTGTTAGTTAATATTATGGTTGTCAAAATCTACATCATCATCAGAGCTGTTATTCTTTCCTGAAAGGATTTCAGTTCTATGCGTCCAGCCCGGATTTCTCCTCTGTTCTCCAAAACCATATACAACTATTCAATATCCTATTTTGGACCTATTATCAATGGTGCCCAAACCAAAAAATTCAGCAATTCTCTTACATGCAAGAGAAAAAGATATAATCAAGTCACTGGATGGGTACCCTCCTCATTTTATTCACATCTGTTCTCATCCCTCCTGATGTTTCATAAGCAATTGTTACAGACAGGCACCCCCCCCCCCTTCTTAAAACACCTTCTTCTTTTGGTGTTCAAAGCAATACATGCTGGTTTTCTTCCTAACTCACTAGACAACCCATGTCAGATTCCTCCCATGCTCAAATTCCTAATAATGATGTGTTTCAGAGCTGGTGGGGGGCATTCATTCTGTTTTTATTTACGTTTAGCTCTTCTTATATAGTTCTATGCCAGATAACTCTTATGAACCATTCACCGTCGTTCTCTGAGGGCATTTGGTGTATACTTAATGTTAGTTCTCTTTTCTACTTCTCTCAACATGCATGTACCCCGACTGATGGAAGTCTCTGAAGTTTAGCTCACCCAAACCTGGGGTGCTCCAAGGATGAACAAATTCATAATTGCCCAAAAGCCACATGTTGGCATGGGTTAGAAGGAATAGCCAATGTGGCTATCCTGAGCCCAAGTGTCCTTATTCTTCTATTTCATTTTCTCATAAAAATAAACTGGAGATATTTGTCAGACTTTCTAAGCCCCTTGGTAAAGGGGTTCCTCCAGCCTTCAATTGAAAGTAAAAACACTGTAATTGATGCTGTAATGAGACTTCTGTGTTTCTAAAGTTTTGTGATAAAAAACAAGAAGGAGAGTCAGAAGGCTCTCAAGAGACAGTTTGAAAATTCAGAAATAAACACTAAGTTAACTTAAAATCCCTACTCACTTTTAAATGAAACCCTAAGCATTCAGGAAGGTTTGAGGATTCCCTAAATAACCAGAGAAGTCAAAAGATGCAAACAGACTTAGAGTCACCTAGTAGAGTGATATGGACAAACAAATACAGCACATCTCAATAAAAATATTATCTTCATCCAGGATCTATGAGTGACATTGTGACCTTCTCCTTTGAGATGTATGGGTTGCAGAGACTGTAGAGTTCTGCAGTCATTGTAATGTGCTTGTTGGGGAAAAAGTAATAAGTGCTATACACTTTCTTTCTTTTTAATAAAATTTCCTTTTGCTGCGTTGTGACTGGTTAGTATCCAAGTGGAGAGACTTTCCCAGGCTGCTGTGTTGGAGTACAGTGAAATGATGCATTCATCGCAATGAAGTGAAGAAAGGAAACACAAGAAACAGGTCCTTTATGCCAAGGACGTCTCAAATGCCATGGAGCCCAAGGAGATGTGGGTTGGACAACAGATGAGGGAAAATGAGACCCATGAGTTTCAAAGGAAGTCTAAGCAGCAACAGGATCTTCATCTACATTTTTTACTTTTTTTTCTTTTTTATTGCACTGAAGAAAGAAATTTTATTTCTGAGGAAAGAAATTGAAGAAGATAGAAATAAGTGGAAGCATATACTATGTTCGTGGAAAAGAAGAATTAACATCATTAAAATGTCCATTCTACCCAAAGCAATCTTTAGATTCAACACAATTCTTATCAAGATGCCAATGGCGTCTTTCACAGAACTAGAACAAATATTCCAACAATTTATATGGATGGAGTCTTCATCCACATTTTTCAATATAGAACCATAGTTTAGTTACTTCAAGAAAACTGTGATGTGCAAAAGTTACAATTGCTCTTGTTATTAGTCAGAATACTTTAAATATGACAAATACATATTTAAATTCTCTTTAGAAAAAAAATTGTGGGTTTACATATCTGGGAAGAATACCCAAAAATTGAAGGAGAAACTAACTGTAAAAATCAAAACATAAAAAAGTGAACCCTAGCTTTCAAAGCCACCAGCTACTACTTTCTCCATTTTTTGCTTTCTTTGCTTGCTGGTTATTCTTTTATATTGCAGACAGACTTTCTCCATGTGGCAGGCTACATGGCTATTGGCATTCTCATTTCAGAGAAGGAGATTTGCTTGTCCTGAATAGGTAAGCTCTTCTTGCTTTAGAACAATTGTTGTTGCCAGGTACATCAGTACTATAATTAGGCTAAAGCTGGGCCAGGAACATAAGGAAGGACATGAATATAATATTGAGTATAAACTATACTTTAATAAAAAAATTAAAAGCATGAGGAAAGGGACAGGTGATGTGCTATTCTCATGTACAGTCATGCATAGCTTAAGGACAGGAATATGAGATCTGTCTGGAAAAGGCCCAGTCATTGTTAATATAACAAGAATGATTTGCATGACATCGATGTAACCTGCAGCTAAGGAAAATGGACTGGAATGCGCATGCATGAACAATGACGACTTCACTGTACTAGTCAGTGGGGATGGTAGATGCACTGAGTGAGTGTGTATACTGTGTGGCCATCACATTTAAAATGACTGAGTGAGTAGAGCAATGAATCTGCATCAAATTTTGCATTAAGCTTGAACATTCCTCCACGGAAACCATTTGGATGATTCAGAAGGCTTTCAGGGATGATGTAATGAGTGCAGTGCAAATAAAAGTGTAGCTCAAACACTTCAAAGATGGTTGAGAATCCACTGAAAGTGATCCATGTTCTGGAAGGCCTGCAATAAACAGAGCACCTGAGAGCACTGACTGTATACAGGCTGCAATCAACAAAGACTGGCAACTGACAGTGTGAGAACTAGTAGCTGATCTGGGGATTCCAAAAACTACTGTGTCCAAGATTTGAGATTTTGACGCAGGATATTGGCATAGAATGTGTCGTGGCAAATTTGTTCTGTGGCTTCTGCCACCAGAGAAGAAGGAACATCGTGCTGCAATTGCTAATGACTTGATTCAAACCGCTATCAGTGAACCAGATTTCCTCAAAAAGGCCATAACTTTGAAGGGGACTGAGGTGTCATTGTCCTGTGTACAATATCTCTTTTATCTTGTCATATCTGCAATAAATGTCTCTATTTTTCAAAGTACATGGCGGGATACTTTCCGGACAGACCTCGTATGTTCTGAGAAATGTGCTGTGACTTTGCTGTGCAAACATCATAGAATGCACTTACATAAACCTAGATGGAATAACCTACTGCATGCTTAGGCTGTATGGTATAACCTATTGCTCCTAGGCTACAAACCTGGACAGCATGTTCTTATATGAAAACTGCAGGCAATCACAACACAACGGTATCTGTGTATCTAAACATAGAGAACATACAGTACAAATATTGTATAAAAATTAAAATATAGTCCATTTCTGTGGCCACTTACCATGAATGGAGCTTGCAGGACAGGAAGTTGCTCAGTGTGAGTCAGTGAGTGAGTGGTGAGTGAGTGCGAAGCCTAGGACATGACTGTGCACTTATGTAAACTTCATAAACACTGTACATTTATACTGCACTAAATTAAAAAAATAGTTTTCTTTCTTCAGTAATAAATTAGCCTTAGCATACTGTAACTTTTAAACTTTATAAATATCTTACTGTTTTAATTTATTGACTTCTTAAAAATTTATTTATTGTTTTTTTCTATTATAGTTGTCCCACGTGTTCCCCCATTGCTCTCCGCCACCCCTTCTCCCACAGTCCATACCCACCCCATTACCCCATTGTCCAGGTCCATGGGTCATTTATACTAGTTCCTTGACTAGACCCTTCCCCCTTTTTCCCCCTTCTCTTCTCCTTCCGCCCCCCCACCTCCGGTCACTGTTAGTCTGTTCCTTGTTTACATGCCTCTGGTTCTATTTTGTTCATTTGTTTGTGTTGTTCATTAGTTTCCTGTGTTAGGTGAGATCATATGGTATTTGTCTCTCGCTGCCTGGCTTATTTCACTTAGCATAATATGCTCCAGTTCCATCCACGTTGTCGCAAATGGTAGGAGTTGACTCTTTTATAGTAACACTTAGCTTCAAACTCAAACACCTTGTACAGCTGTACAAACACATTTTCTTTCTTTATATTCCTATAAGCTTTTTCTATTAATATTTTTTTTTCATTTTTAAACTTCACTAAAAACTAAATCACACACATACACATTTTTCTTGTCCTTCACAGGGTTGGGATCATCATTCTCACTATTTCCCACCTCCACTCCTTGTCCTCCTGGAAGGCCTTCAGGGGCAGTAATGCACATAGAGCTCCCATGTCCCCTGATAGCCATGTCATCTTCTGGAACACCTCCCAAAGGTCTTGCTCGAGGCTCTTCTTCCAGAGGTGTCTCTCTTTTCAGAAATGTGTCTGTGCTGTTTGGTTGTTTTTTTTTCTTTTCTCATCATAGACTTGTTTGTAAGCAGATAATGCACCATGAACATTCCTCCTTATTAATGAAAACCTTTTGGTGTTTGGGTCCATGCTTTTGACCTTTGTAAGAAGCTCCTTGAGGTCTGGAAAAGCTTAGCTACACTCTGCACTGTGAGTTTTCCTGGAGGCCCTTTTTCTTTTTTTCTCCCACAGTTTCCTTTTCTCTTACGTCCTCTTCTCCTATGTGCTCCTGATAGAGTTGCAACAACTTTTCATCACTGAATCCCTCAGGAACCACGGCTAGGAGCACCTCAATGTCATCCTAACCCACACCCAGATTAAGGTGGTTTGCCATCTCAGGCATGGCCTTGCTGATTTTTGCAACCCCCTCATCCTTAGCAAATTCTTTAAAGTCGTGGACTAATTTATTGAGCATCTTATTCCAGATGCCATTCCTACACTCTTTGGTGAGATCACCCCAAGCTGTAGAAAGGTTCTTAATGCAGTTATTGATGTTGCAATCCTTCCAGAACTGCATCGGTGTCTTCCTCAGTTACAGCAGTAGCCTGAGCAGAGGTCCTCCTTAGGTGGTAGGCCCTAAAAGATGCTATAATATCTTAATCCATCAGTTGGATCAAAGAGGTGGTGTTTGGAGGGGCAAACACCATTTTAATATTGAGATGAAGATCACCAATAAAAGAAGGATGCCCGGGGGCATTATCAATAATAAGCAAAACACCGAAAGGTATGTTATTCTCTAAACACTACTTCTCCATTTTGCTGTCACAGCAACCTAGGGAGGCATCTTGGAAGAGTAGCTGGGTCATCCATTTTTTCTTCTTGTTCCTGTGGTACATTGGCAGTGTGTGCTTAATAATATGCTTGAAGCCCTAGTGTTCTCCCGGTGCCAGATCACAAAGGTTCCAATTCGTAGCCTGAAACACTGCCCCCAAGCAACACTGTCATCCTGTCCTTAAAAACCTGAAACCTGACACTGACTTGGCCTCATTATGGATGAAGCGACCTTTTAAGCATTCATTTGCAGAAGAGGAAGGTTTTATCCATATTGAATAGCTGCTCTGACAAGTCATTTCCATCCAGAATCATCTTCTATAGTTTCCAAACTCTGTCATTTTCAAAAATTCTTCAGCTGCTTTCCCACCAGCCCATACAGATGTACCACTCACTTTCATATTACGTAGTGAGTAACAACTCTTGAATCATTTAACCAGAGATAGCAGTAAATTCAACATCATGGTAGGGTCTAGCCTTCTAACATCACAAAATTTTCACTTTGGCTGTGATTGTCATGATGCCAAGAGGAGCACACCCCTATGTCTGGTCTTCAGTTCAGGTCACTAGAAGTTTCTCCATGTCTTGCATGGGCACTTCTTGGATTTTTCTTAACCTTGTTTCTTCTATGAAGCTGATCCTTTAACAGCTTTCATGACTTTGTTCTTGCTCATCAAGGCCGTATCTGTGGTAGAATGGGACATGCCTGAATGGTGAGCAGTAACCATCACTGATTTCTCCACCTTTATCGTTCTTAGTCACTTTTAATTTCACTTCCAGGTAACTCACTTCATGTGGCTTCTTACTGGCAACATTAGCTGTGGACTTCATATGCTTAGGGGCGATGATGAACAAAAAACCCACGAGATTAAATCAAGCACAAGAGGAGATTATGCAATCCAAAGATGCAGTGAACACGAGCTGTATGGGCTGCTGCAACCTTTTTCATAAGTAGAAAGAATATTCTTTAAAATAAGAGTAGGAGTAGAGTATAGCAAATGCATAATCCAATAAAAGTCATTTATTATAATTATCAAGTATTATGTACAGTATAAAATTGTGTGTTCTCTCCTTTGGTGCAATTGACACCGCAGGCTTGTTTACACCACCGTTGCCACAAAGACATGAGTGATACATTGCACGAAGATGTTACCACATCTACGACATCACTAGGCAATAAGGACTTTTCAGTTCCATTATAATCTTAGTGGACCATCATCATAGACATGATCCCTAGTTGACCAAAACATCGTGATGGAGCACATGACTGTATTTCCAAAACATGATTCATGATCTTTATCACCTCATCTGGGGAAGTATGCAGAACATGGCTTTTGGTTACATATTTTGCAGATGGAGAAACTGAGCTAACTGACAAACATTCTATAGGAAGTTAAATCTGTGGTTTAGTTTATTCATTTATGTTTTGATTTTAAAATAGAAAATTGGACTTTCAAGTTAAGGAAAAATGATGAAGATGCAAAAGGGAGATGATTCAGTCAGCAGATGGGTGATGAAATTCATATTCTTAGGGATGGCAGAAAATGAAAACCTAGTCCAATCCATTCCTAGATTCAACTAACATTTATCAAGTACCTTCTCTGTTCCAGACACTCTGCTAGAAGCTCAAGGGGTACCAACAAAATAAGATGGCTTTTTTTCTGATAAATCATCATCTAGAGAGGGTGAGATGCTAAACATAAAAACAGATAGTGTTTTATCAGACTCAAGCTCTTTGTGGGTGGTCAAATTCTATAATTAAGGGCGTAAAAATACATATAACTATCTGCATTTGTATTAGTAAATATACTTAATGTTTCTAGAAGCAAACTGCTGTAATGTGAAGTAATGGTACTATAAACAAATTGCTCTGGAAGGTCTTTGGAAAATTCTCAGAAGCAGCAGCATTGCCAGTTAACCTGGAGGGAGGCACAAGATTTTCCTGTATCATTTAAGTCTGGTTGTAATATAGGAATTTCTGACATTATACTGGCTCAGTGCGAAGGATATTTGATATGTCTCAGTAGTAAGGGCAGTAACAGCTCTCAGTTCAAACCGACTCCCTTAGCTCATGCACTCAGACATCATCAGTAGAGCTCTTTAGGCAGCATTGCAAATTATTCACATATCTATAAAGATGCTGCTGCCAGGATACATTACTTTTCTCATGTGCAATGTTTCTGAGCTCTGCCAGAGTGCATTTGGATGGACGTTTTTGCTCTCTGTGTGTGTGTGTGTGTGTGTGTGTGTGTGTGTGTGTGTGTCTGTGTATGTGTCCTTGTGTATGTTGGGAAGAATTGTGGTTCATGGCTGAAATATATATATCAAATGGTAGAGCTTCCCTCCATTCATTAGATACATATATATTGAATAGGTACTATAAGTCAGGTAGCATACAAGGCACTTGAAAATATAAAGAGGAATAAAATTACACTCCACCTCTAATGGAAAGTAGATCTTTTTTACTTTCTCTATTTTCTTTTTGTATGTATATATACAGGGGTTGAAAAAAGCTGGTTTATAGTTGTGAGTATGTGAAACACAGAGTTTATTATTGTATTATTATTTATTCTTGTATTATATATTTTTCCATATGCACAACTATAAACCTACTTTTGTTTACCTCTGTATGATTACATATGTCTATATATAATGTGTATTTTTATTTATATATATAACTGTAGAATTATATGTACATATAATTATGAGATTATATATACATATATGTAATTGTGTAACTGTAACTCCTGGTCACAGTTCCCCTAAGGTGTGACTAGGCAATTTCCCTAATCACTTCACTCGGGAGATGGCTCCCATGGTGTGCTGGTAAATTTGGTTTCTTCAATTTAGACTGTTCTTTTTTTGTAGTGCTTGCCAATTCCCATGGCGAAGTATTTCTAACACAGCTCCCATCGCGATGCCACTGAACAGAGCTGGGATGAGGTTGGCAAAGTTCGTTCCTTCTAGGTGGGACATACACGCTGGCTCTGGCGCTAGGTAGCCCTGACCAGGACTGAGACTTACATTCCAGAAGGAAGTAATGAAGAAGCCACCTTAAAAAAAAAATCATGTCATGACAGGGGAAAGAAGTTGGAGTCAAAATTATGACCGTAAGTACCAGAGACATATGAAAATGCATTTAAAGGGACATTGAGAACTTTTGCCTTTTCTGCTTAAAATGCCATTACTTAACTGGAATGCAAAATTTCTGCCCAAGCCTGCACGTGTCCATATCACCTATGACCTGTCCCTCTTCCTTACGGCACTCCCCTCGCTTCTTGCAGTTTTACAACAATGACATCTGTTCTTTTATGCCATAAGCCTGTGTATGAGCTGCTCCTTCTGCCTGGAATGTCATTCTCCTCTCTGTCCTGGGACACACACAACGCATATTCATTTTGGGGTCTCAGATAAAATATCTTTCTTTACAAAAACCTTAACATTTAATTTTTCAATTACAGTTCACATTCAATATTATTTTGTATTAGTTGCAGGTGTATGGCCTAGTGGTAAGACAACCACATACTTTACAAAGTGATTCCCTCAGCGTTTCCAGTGCCCGCCGGGCACCGTACTCAGGTATTACAATGTTATTGACTGTATTCTCTGTGCTGTACTTTACATCCTCATGACTGTGTTGTAACTGTCAATTGTACTTCTAGTCCGTTTATAGTTTCCACCCAGACCCCAGCCCCTCTCCTCAGTGCGCTCCCTGTATGAGCTTGTTTCCTTTTGATTTGTTTATTTATTTTGTTATTCATATATAAGTGAAATAATGTGGTTGTTTTTTTTTTTTTTCTGACTGACTTATTTCACTTAGCGTAATATCTCCTAGGTCCATCCCTGCTATCACAAATGGTAAAATTTCTTTCTTTTTTTATGGCTGAGTAATATGCCATTGTGTATATATGTACCACTACTGATGGATACTTGGGTTGCTTCCAGGTCTTGGCTATTGCAAATAAGGCTGCAATAAACATAGGGGCGCACAAATTCTTTCAAATTAGTGTTTTGGGTTTCTTCATTTATGTACCCAGAAGGAGATTTGCTGGATTATAAGTCAGATCCATGTTTAGTTTTTTGAGGACCCTCCATACTGTTTTCTATAGTGGCTGCACCGGTCTGCATTCCCACTAACAGTGCAAGCGAGTAAAATGCCTTTTTCTTAAAGATTTCTGAGCCTCCCTCTCTCCAGTAGGTCATGTCTCCTATTATATGCTCTTACAGCTACTCTAATAAAGTAATTAGTTGTGAGTCTGTCTCCCCTTCTAAAATACGTAAGTTGACAGTGACCGTGTCTGCCTTTACCGCCAAATCCCCAGCACTCAGCACAGTGCCTAGCCTATGAATTCCATTAATAACTGATAGAAAAATGGAGAAATGATTGAAAAAAAGCAGAAATTTGTAAAAAGTCTCAAAATTACCAGTAGAGACTCAAATAATTCTAATGATTCCCTTTCATCCCAACGTTCCCTTTAAAAGAAAAAGTTGTATTTGCATAGCTATTCTGCCATAGTGTAATTAGGGGAAGGTAAGACTCCAAACCTAAACATTTTGTTTTGGATTAAGCTAGTCGGGAAAGCAAGTCCAACAAGAGCTAAATGGGTCTTGTAGGAGCATGGTCATGACTAGCATCTATTTTATTTTTACACTATTTTCCATCTCTAAGAATCTCATATCCACTGGTCCTGCAGTGGTTCAACCAGTGATATTATCTTTCCTTAGTGGGTTCTGTCCATGCTTGTCCCATGAAATCCATCAGCTCACTAGAAAAATAGTCTCAGCTACCTGAAAACTTTTTACCAAACCTTGTCTTATTTCTCCGTATCAAGGAAGAGGTGCCTATCACAGCAGGGCTGGTGCTGGAGGTGGTTTAGTTGGGGAAGGCGAGGAGGTGGGTGGTAGGAGGCATTTGAAGTACAGTAGGTTTTTTGAAAGTTATAAAAGCTTTCAGGGAAATCTGAGTCCTCTCAGGCCCTCAGCCCAAGGCCCTAGGACAGTTTTCATGGCTGTAGGTCAAAACAAGGAAACACAGAATTCTCCAGGCAGAACATCAAGAGGGTTTTGAGTTTCACATGAGCACATGTGGACTTCCACACACTTCAACACCCTCTGAGGCAAACTGAAATATTGTTTCACTTGAAATATTTTTGCTATTAACCTCTTCCTCCTCTCCGCCTGTGAGCTGACATTTCCTTCCCAGGTTGATTGTCTCCTACAGGTTTTGAATCTGGATTTTGAATTTCTAGTGTTGACTATCCAGATGCCATTTTGCCTTTCTTAAGCCTCATTTCAAAGCTGTCTCCTATTTCCCCAACACAGGGTGCTCCTTCGGGCCACGTGCCATTCTCTGTCCCTTGCTGTATTTACAACTTCCTCAGTCAGTTTCCTATCTCTGCCATCGCATCTGCCCTTCTAGCATTACTGTTTGAGCTGGGAGTGTGGTTTCGATTAGAAAGCTCTGTATTCCCGCTGGTGTTCCCACACTGGCTTTCTGTGTGCCCGTCCACTTTTCATTGCTCTCTTCCCCTGGCTGCGGCTTGCCTCGTTAAGGCATAATGATCTCATCCCCTCTTTAATGACTTGACCCCCATTTCTTCCTCTGAACCATATTACATTATGGGTGACATTATTTATGTTTTCCTTTTTGCCCCTGTGACATGCGTCAGGCTGTCCATTTCCCATGTGCCGGGTCACAAAGCACAGGCCGTGTGCTGAGCACATCCTAAGTTTTTTCTTTCTTTCAAAACAACCCCTTCCAGGCTTCTACAGAAGCCATCAGCCCTCCGTCTACTGAAGTCACAAAGACAGTTTTGCTGAGGAGATCAACTAGGTTGGAAAACCTTGGATTTGGAATCAAATTCCTACTTTTAGCTTTGAAAGGAAAATAAACTCCTGAGTCATCTTTTTAGTTAAATGGGGAGGACAGACTAAAATGCCCAACTGTGAGGGAGGTAGATTAGGGCAATAGGGAGAAAAGGAGATTTTATAACCCCATCTTCCATCCTTGCCTGAGTGACTTTTTCAGTCCTGAAGCTCAGGATTTGTTTTGTTTTAAGATACTAAAAATTAATTTAGCAATATTTTTCCTTTAGCCATGGACTGAATCAAAGAAGTCCTGTGTATTAAAACTGTTCTGAAAGCAGTGAGGCAGTCTAGGTAGGGCATAATGTTTGAGATTGCGGCTTCTGAGTCAAACTTGCCAAAGTTTAGGTCTTTATTTCAGCCTTTACTGAGGTATAGCCTTGAGCGAGTTATTCAACATTTATAAATCTTTTTTTTTTTAATCTAGAAAATTGAGTAGCAAAAGTTTTCACCTTTGAGGATTGTTATAGGGATAAATACAATAATTATACGAGAGCACTTGAAAGTGTGTTTCATAGAATGTGCTTAATCAACAGAGGATGTTATCACTATGAACAATATCCTATGTCTCTACAACTTACAAAGCAGTTGAAGAGAATGGAATGACGTGGCATCATGGCTGTACATGAGTTCACTTCTCTCAATCCAACTTTGGATTCCTTAGAAAAGAGATCATATTGTTACTTTCTCTCCTTAGCAACAGACAGAGGGCCTGAGTCAGAGAAACACAATAAAGATGTATGGACCTAAAAGGAAGTAGGTGATATTGTCAGTGTCTTTGCATTTGAGCCTTTTCCAGATCAATTTCTGGGCAATTTCAAGTCTCTTCTTTTCTTTTCAGAATTCTAAGATAACTCATCTGCTCTGCTCTGTGCCTCAAGATCAATATTCCTTCTCTACTATTTGGAGTGTTCTACCCTTTGCTTGGCTCCATCTCCTTATTTTTTTTTTTTCTTTTCTACAAGGTCCAATAAAAATTCTAAGTGCAAAAGTAGGAGTTCCAATTCAGATGTTAAAAGAAAGTTACAACTAAAAATTGCTCCATTTTTTCTCCTTTTGGGAAACAGTGTTGATAACCTACTACGTAGCTTTCCAGATTTTTCCTTTTGTATGCATACACATATTCATACATCTCACATTTTTGTTTTAAAAATGATAATGCACTATAAATATTATTGCTTTCCCACTTGTATGGACAAATAATTCCTAAAGATGTATAAATTGAAGAACATCATCTGGAGATTTAGGTGATTTTCTTTCTAGGTCTACATTTAAAGTTAAAATCCATATATTGCTATCTCTTGATTCAGTAAATTTAAAAATAGCTACTTACATCCTACTGAAAAATATGAGGATTTTAATTATTCTCCTTTCCTCCCTGCCATTTTACCAATACGTGTATTGTAAGATACTGATTACCTTTGTGTTCTGTATTTGCGTTACTATTTTGCGCTGCTGAATCAAGCAGTCTCTGGGATAATATTCTTCCCCCTCTTGAACAGCTTCCCAAACTCCTTCTCCCTCATTTGTTATTGCGTAATTTTCTCATGTGTAAACATTTGGCTAAATCTTTCAACATCTGAAATAAGCTCTGTAAAATATCTTTCAATAGAAGATTTTAGAAGGTTTCAACCAGCTACAGAATCTACCAGCTCCATTTTTCCTAGAGGTGTTTTCTGGAGTCCTCTTGTATCTGTGCAATTTGGACCCAGTTTGGTTGGTGCCTGCCACATACGGCTGTTGTCCTGGGACATTTTTTTATCACTGTCCCAGGAATTGCTTCCACTTTTTATCTCTTTGGGGTGCCTATTTCGAGGATATCAGATCTTTTTTCTTGATTTAATTGCTTATTAGGTTGACATTTTTTAAGTAGTTACTTAAGAAAGAGTTCAAGGAAGTAATATTTTTGACATCTCACCTGTCAGCTTTGATGAGAATAGAATTCTTGATGGACATTTTATTTTCGCTCACAATTTTGAAAGTACTGGTCCTTAGCTTTCAGCTTTCATTATCATTCATATGATGCTGTCCTTATACAAAAGTCTTTGTATGCAAATTCCTGAGCCTTTGCATGTGAAAAGATCATATTTACTTTCTCTCTGGAAGCTTCTGGAGATCTTTAACTTTGGCTGTTGGAATTTCCCAATTAGTTGCCCTGGTCTATCTGTGCCTTTTAAAATTTTATTTTGTTTTAAATTTTGTGGGCTATTTCAACTTGGAGATTCTTGGCTTTCAGTTATAAGATATTTTATTTTGTTATTTATTTGTTAATTTTCTCCACATTACATCCTGGGCGTTCTATTTCTTTGATACTTATTAGTTGCACTTCGGCACTTCCTAAATTGGTCTCCTAATATACTCGTTTTCCCTTTCCTATGGTATACGTCTCCTTTTTTGTTCTATTTTTTCAGCACATTTTCTGTTATTTCTTTCAACTCTTTTACTGGTTTGGGGGAAAAAAGTCTATTATAATTTTTTTCTTCAGGGATTACTTTTTTTTTTCAAATATGTTCTTTACTTTCAACATATTTCCTTGTTTTACTAATATAATGTATTTTTATGCTGTTGAGATATGAGGTATTATTTAAATGTAGTTCTGAGTTCAAATAAATATTATTTATCTGTTGTTGCTCTCTATATTTTATGTTGAAAACTTACCACTATTTTTTAAAAACATTTGAGCCCTTAAAAAGTAAGAGCTTATTTTTTTTTTTTTATTTTAGCAGAAACTCATTGAGTGGTCAGAACTTTGCAGTTAGTAGTCAATCAAGTGGTCAGCTAACATTTTTAAAGGGCTTTTCCCAAATTTCAGAATTAATTGGCCTCTTACATGGGGCAGTTGAAGATCTTCAGAGAAGGACCTTGATCTCCTGTAAATTAAAGAGAGGGAACCTGAGGTCCTGTCCTTTTAGGCTCTGTCCTTCGATTCCATCCTTCTGTTTTCCATCTGAAACCTTATATCTTACCCTTTCCTGGGCTTTGTTTCCTCAAGTTAAGAGATTTCCTAGTTCATTTTCTCCAGAATATATCTCCATTCTTCTATGGAGAGAAACAAAGGGTAGTCATTTACCTGCATAGAATAAGAATGAAAATTACAGTTTCCCAGGCTTTCAAACAATTCACATATTTTTAGCTCAGCCTCTCCACCACCATCTTTTTTGTGCCCACCAGCCCCTATTCCCTGAGGTTTAATCATTTTCTGTGAGGAAATCAGCTGGCTTCCTCTTTTGTTCCTACTTTCTCTGCTTTCTAAGTCATTTCCCATTCACGCTTCTGAAGTCAGCCACATCACATTTTGTAGGATGTCTTCGTACAAAGTACTTCAGTTTCACTGATGACTAAGGATAGTTTTCTTTGTAGTTTTAAGGGAGGAAAGGGCAGACACATTGGGGGGGCTAATTTTGATGACTTCTGAATTTGCCATTGACTGATGATGTCACTTCTTTACGTCTTGAAATGAACCATATGACAATTATCACTCCACTTCAGCTTCTGTGGTTGAAGTAAGAAAGGGCCATCATTTTGAGGATCTTTCCATGAGGTCTTGAAGAATGAATCCACTTGTTCCTCTAAGCTCACTTCAGTGGTGCACTTGTGCCTCCTGAGTACGGTTTCTTACAAAGAATGGCGTGATTAAACACAAAAAGATGAAAAGTGGTATAGAGAATTAAACCCGAGGAAGACACTTGTTATAGCACCTTCAAATCATGAAAGTTTCCTTGAAGAAATCAAGAAGTTAGAAAGAAGTCTTAGGACAGTTTTTAGTAGCATCCATAGGAGGAAGGGCATTCCAGGCACGGGAAGCTTTATCAACAAAGGTAGTAAGAGTAGGGAAATAATTCAATGTTTGCCGGGATATTGGCTAAATGTTTTTATATGTAGATATATGTTACATGTAAAATAACAACAGCAGTAAAAACTACCACTTCAGCACCATCATTTACTGACTGTCTACTATGCACAAAATAATGTATATATTTTAATTTCATCTGACTCTTATTACAACAGCATTTCAGGTAAGTAATATAACTTTTTAGCTTGTAAATTAGAAACCACAACCTCTCTGACTATAAGCAACTTGCTAAACTAAGTGGTAGAAATGAAATGCAACTCAACCAAAATTTCTTGTGTTTCCTCAAGATCATAACATTTGGGGACAAAATGTGATCTTACTATTGGGGAATCATCAGACTGATGCCTAATTCTGGAATCTCTCACTCACTTGCTGAAAGAGAGAAGATATTGAAAGGGTAGAACTTTTCACAAAGAGAGGTTGGGTAGACAGTGGGCAAGAAGAATGGATTTCTTTCATTAAAGGCCACTAAAAATGTAACCAGTTACTCCTAGGAATTGTCATGATGAAGTACAGCAGAAACCTGTGTTCTAATCCACAAATGTTATGAACTAAGTGCAAAGACCTTGAGAAAGTCATTAGCCTTCTGGGGCAGTGTTACTATTAGTTCATCTACAAAAGAGAAGGTTTGGATATACATTGTTAAATGGCCATGTATAAAAGATTGAGAGAGAAGAATATATTTACTAACAAATATAAATTCAGAACTTAATTCTAAGAATAATGCTTAGAATATAAAGGCCTAGAAAACATTGAGATATCCTTATATGTTGTAGTTGATGAAAATGTTTAGATTATGTTGGGTGTGGCAAAAATATTAGAACATTCTAGAACCACTATCTGGGGTCACTAGTGTATCATTTAAAAATGAACAGATTTTTAAAATTAAATAAATAGCAGAATTTCTCTTTTTCTCATTTATTTTCTACCCAGCATTTATGCCATCTCCTCCAACCTTCTTACTAAAAAATCCTAATTTTAGGAGATAATCATACTTTCTCCAAGCTTGTTCACTCTATTTTTAGCTCTCTGGCTGGATCACAATTAGTTTAATCCAGTTGAAGTACTTCAATATATGAAAAAGATTGTGACATATGGGCACTCAATTATTTCAGAAGAAAGGTCTAACGTTCTTTCTTAGAAATATTTTCCTCGTCTCTCCTCTCTCTCTCTCTCTCCTCCCTCCCCTTTCTCTCTTTCCAGTGTAATATGAATAAGAAAACATGGAACTCAGACTGTTGCTGGCAACCATCTCTTAACTATAAGCAGAATCAGGCTCATTATAATGTTGATGCTATAAGCAGTGTCTTGGAAATATATAAAGAATAAGCCGTCATGATAACACTTTTGAATCACGAGTTAACAAATCCTAAAGCCTGATACACATATCTTCACCATTTCAGGCAGTTTGAGTCAAATTTTCTGCTACTTTCAACTAAGAGCATCTTAACTGATATACTCTGTGTTCTTTATTTGGGTCTTTGGAGTAAGATTAAGTTCTAGTGAATTTTGGAATATGGACATAATTTAGTGATATGGTACCAAAAATGTAATTCTTGTGTAGTCCCAGAATTACTGTAGATAATCTTAGAAACCTTAGAGACTGGAATAGGTACAGATTCTAGAAATTATAGACTTTGTGAATCTCAGGAGAAAAAAAAAAAGTCTTAAATAAACAACAGTTCAGATGATTTGTGGGTGTTTCTGAAGTGGAGAAGTGGTGATTATTATGAGCTAACACAAGTACCTTAAATCATGCCAAATTTACTTCATTTTCCTTCATGAAAAGTTTAACAAATACATAGATAAGATGAATTTCATAAGTAATATATCTGGATTTCACTAAAGAATTTGACAAAGACTTAACATGATTTCTTGGCAGACAAGGCAGAGAAATATGTGATTGATGATAGTACAGTTAAACTCACAGCTGGTTTAAAACTTTAATATATTAATTTTTATTATTGGAAAAATGCCACCTTGGAATGAGGTTTAAAGAGACTTCTCTCAAATGACCAAGCTCATTAAATATTTGTAAAATAATGAAGATACAGTTATAGAAGTCATCCTTGTCAAGATTACTAATGCCCTCAAGTTGCTTAAAAGGGGTAGTTAATGATTTAAAAACAAGTGAGTCTTCATTCAAAACTGACCCTCTAGGCATTAATGATCATCTTTTTATACCATGAGCACATTGACTAGCAATTATTTTTTTAAAAAAAAACGCTTCACACTTAAGGTGAAAACATACCAACTCCCCGAGAATAAGATGGGCAACATATATAGAAAGGGGGTTCATAAGTGTATGTATGTGTGTGCACCTATGTGTCGATTTGTGTGGCCAGCTTTCAGAAAATACACATACGCACGGGTGATAAAATTCCTAGGTAAGAATTTAATCAAGACTTTAAGGCCCATTAATTGTCCCAGGTTGTGTACATAGCAGGTACTGGGGTGGATAATTTTGAAAGGAAGATAGTGACTGTAATACTATTCTGTTTATTCTTATGAGTGTGAAGAATTAATTCCATTGTGAGGAAGACAGTCCTGTAAAATTATGAGACAATGAGGACTATAGTTCCCCTGGTCTCATAGTATTATATTGTCCTGTCTTTTAACATAAATATTTGTACTTTGGAGGTGTGTGTGTGTGTGTTTCAAAATTATCCACTAATCACTTGAAATAATAAAGCCTTAGGTGCCTCTCAAGATATGGTGTGATCTTGAAGGGCAGTACAGATAAGTTACCTAATTTCAGAGTGTCAAAGGCCTCCACTGATTCCCTTTGGAGCTACTGCGGTGTTTTTATAGAAAGAAAAAATCAAGCTTTGGTTGGAGAGAGGAATGGAGTTGGCAGAATAGTTCCTGGACCAAAGACAAACCTTCTGTATAGACACTAATTTTTCCCTAAGTGTGGGTATAAAGTCATGAGTAGATTATAGGAAAAAGGAGAGCAGTCTACAGATTAGGAAGTGACATGTCCAAGAGGCCACTTCTCTGAAATATTTTAATTTTCTTTTCTTCCCTCTTTTTTATGTTTTAATTTTCTTTAATTACAGTTTACTCTTTTGGATCATGGGAAAGTCATACTTCTATGATTTAAAAAAATTTGCTCTTCCACATTTCAAAGCTTCGTACAGCTTTGAATCTCTATAGCATAGCAAGGTAACTCTTAAGAGGGGAATAAAATTATTAAATTTATGTGCCTGTCTTAATACATGCATAAATAGATCATAAAACATATTTGAACAGACATTTGAAACTAATCATCTCCAAAGGGTAAAATTATGAAAGGCTTGGATAATTTGGTTTTTATTTTATACTTTATTTTTGTTATTATTTGACATTTTTGTAACAAGAATGTATTGCTTTTCTAATTTAACAAGGGTATGGATTTAAGTTAATTTTAACTTCTAAACATCACAGAAAAAGGATAGATTAAAATATTATTTGGCTGAGTATCATGTAAAAAAATGGGAGAAAATTTTCCCATAAACTGGTCTGAGCTTATCTTGAGTGTTTCATTTTTATTTAATCCTGGGGCTATATTTTAAGGGGTGAGATAAACACTGAAAAAGAGTTTATATCAATGGTTAACCATAGAAACCAGTTTCGCAACCTAGGGATTGTGTTCAACTGGAAAGGCATGTTAAAATACAAAGAGGGGAGAGTCTCCCATAGCATTTTGTAGCCATGGAAACAGGAGGGCCAACTGTCCTACTTTTGAAGAGATTT
The DNA here is from genome assembly GCF_987537825.1 of Furipterus horrens. Classification (NCBI taxonomy): domain Eukaryota; kingdom Metazoa; phylum Chordata; class Mammalia; order Chiroptera; family Furipteridae; genus Furipterus; species Furipterus horrens. The sequence continues at coordinate 11,663,542 of NW_028327177.1, read as the reverse complement.
CTAAGATTTTGCAGGTTTTTAAATGATGGCAATTATTTCACATTATTTAAAATTAGCGCATATGCTTAATACCCATGCTACAGGCTACCCGAGTGTGATCTCTGATCTAAAAGGAATGTGGGCATGATAATATAAGCTCTTGGAAACTAGGTCATAAATGCGGTAGCTGAAAGCACCAGAGAGTTTCCTCCTAAATAATGCCGAAGGAAAACTTAAATGATTAGAGAGGCTCAAGTACTCAACTTTCCCAATTTATTTACAGAAGCTTGAAGGCAACCTATTCAAGATACCAATGGTGGGATCCTTACACTGTATGAGTGGCTTCATTATCATTGAGGTCTTCCCAAAGATAAGTTTTTTTCAAAGATTAGGAAGGGTATGAAACTGATACGCTTGTTTTATCTTTTAGGAAGTCAACGTGCATTGAGACCATGGGCCCTAAAAAGCGCACTATGGGATTTTTTTAATGGCCTTTTTGAAGCCTGTCGGATTTCTAGGCTCCCCACTGAGAAACCGAAATTCACACATATTTTTAAACAGCTAAACAAGAAGATAAAAACACACTTTCTCTGAATCTCTTTCCATTTCATATTTTAAAAGAATTTTTAAATGTGTGGCTGTGTTCAGATATGATTTAAAAGCTTCAGCTGTCGATGATGTTAGTTATTTTTTCCCCATTTTTTACACCATCACCATGTCAAGAATTTGATTTCTTTGTGCAAAGGTTTTACCTTTAAATTAAAACAGGCAACTGGAATCCAGAGTCTCTTCTGTTGGCTAAGTGCTTGCAATATACCCAGCGCTGTTCTAAATGCTGTTAGGGTAATATTTCATCCTTGTAACATCTGTACAATGAAGATACTGTCTTATCCCCTGTTTTTAATCTGTGGAAACCAGGCATGGAGAAGTTAAGCTTCCTGTCCAAGGCAGGAAAAATAGTAAAGGGTATGACTTGGGATTTGAACCCAAGCAGTCTTGCTCATCTGTGCCTTTAACCATTATGCTATGGTGTCTACCAACTCTAGTCTCTGAATATACCTTCAGATAAAGTCTTAGAATCATTCTGCTTTTGGATAGACAAAGATGGCATTGATGTATATCACATTTTTTCTCCGTCTTGTCTTAATAATTCATGTGATTTCAGATAAAAACCAAAATGTGACAACTAGCTAGGAGCTAGCCCAAGAAAATGGCTGTTGAGTTTCATGTTTTACACACACGCACACACGTTTGCATCCTTCATTGCACCTAAAATAGTGTTGACCATAACATAAATGGTGTTCAAACAACACCAAGCATTGTAGAACACAGTACTCATCACACGCAATTGAAACTATGTCTGTGTACCTCCACAATCAATTCTTTTCACTTATCGAATTTTAAGATTTTTCTATATTTTCTTTAGAACTTCCAAAGACATTAAAAACAATTGCAGAATTAGTTAATGGCTTCTCTCTACCCCCATTCCATTTCCTTATTCCTTCTCTAGAGCTAGCCAATATGCTGATATGTGTACCTTTCCCATTCTTTGAAAATTTATTTTAATAATTTTTAGGTATCCGTCCAATGTAGCAGCACTATAGTATCCTTTATGTATTTTTAACTGCATAAATTATAACTACTGTATATAATATCTTGCAATTTTTTTAAGTTTATGTATTCTTTTATCCTTTTCTGTTTTGAAAGCTCTGTTTCTATTCTTTCTGTGGTAATCCTCAAATGTTGAACACACATACTTGGCTATATTATTTACTAATGGGGTCTAAAATCGTTAAGTCTTCCACTTTACTCTTGAACCAGACAAAGATCTTAGCATGGCTTAAGCACAAAATAATCATCCTCCTTGATATAGCTTTCATCATTTGAATTTCACTTAAAAAAAGAACAAAACATTGTTTTCTCTGAGCTATTTCAAAAAACAGAAAATTGTACAGTCAGGTAGATTATATAGAAACAAGCCTTATTTACCACCTTCTGCTCTTTTCTATTCTTCTAGTACAATCTCTACCTGTACCAAGGATACTCCTCCAGAATGGTGTATGGGCCTTCTTAGCCCAGAGATGAAATTCTTTTGCCCTATTGACTTTGACTTTGATTTGACTGTCAATCATAGATCTATTCTAGTGTCTTATAATCTTGGCTTTTAATTTAATTCTTTATTGCTATATGGGTATTTTTTTATTTCTTTTTAAGTAGACATTGTATTCCTTGAGGAAAAGTAGCGTGGTCTCCTAATTCTTTGTAACCTCTTGTTGGGGCTTTCCCACAGCAGGTGCCCAGTAAATGCTTTCTTGATTATCTATCAGCAAGTGAAACATTGCAAAGGGATTGAAGCCCAAGATTTAGTGCTCGGTCAAGAAGGAGCCATGCTGTTAACTGATGAATTGTGGAGAGACCTCATGCTATGTAAAGTGAAGAGAAATGTCTCAGACTGAGAGAGCCATTTACCCAACACCCAGACTATGCTAATCAAGCTGTTCTCAATTCCCTTTCTTGTGAGCTCCTGAACATATGGACATAGTTAAACTTCTAGTGCAGGACAAGAAGAAACACTGAGCCCCTGGGCAATGAGGTAGCCAGAAAACTCACACAACTCTCAGCACCAGAACTGACAATTACCAAACTTACTAGGTATGTTTGCATGAGGCATATTAATTTTGTTCTGCTTGTAGTTGTCATACTATCTCTGTGTGTGTGTGTGTGTGTGTATTTAGTTGCTAGGATTATGTTTTAAGGGTAGAAAAGATACATTGTATGGGCAGTGTGTTGGGTAGCACATTCCAGAGTACATGAGAACTCATATTTTTATTTCTGTAGATCTTATTGGATGGAAAACAAGTAGGCCAAGAGGATAGAGATAAGAGGAGAATGGTATTCACTAACATAAAGTTTTGTATGGGTGAAAAATTCTCTAGCCAGGCTCAGGTCAGGTTAGATAACAAAAGTTATGACTACTTTTTTGGGTTTACTTTTAGGTTTTCCAAAAAACCATTGCTACCACAATTCCTTGTGTTGTTAACTGGAAGGGAAACGTACCATGGATGAAAGCAAAGAACATGCTTCCATTTCTACCTTTCTGGACTTAAGAGTCTCTGCAGCTTTTCTATGCTTCTCCTCAGTTTTAATTTCTTGCCACACAAGGAGTTATGTTTCATTATAATAAGTGAAAGAGTAATAAAGCAAGAGGGCGCATACTGTTAGTTGCTAAGCACTCCAGGGAATGTTTGCAATATTGTTTATTTTAAAATACACCCCAGTTGTCTTCTCAAAAGCCTTTTATAGGAGCAGTGCAAAGAGACTGTTACTGATTACATGTCCTAGTAATATTTTTGCATAGTCATGGCAGACAGCTAGAGAACCTTCTCTTGTTCATTCTCTCATTCATATATCAGCAAACATTTGGCCTCCTCTATAAGCTCGAAGTCATGAAAGACGTTGCAGTTTTAGACACCTATAGTTCTTTGGGTGTAAATGAATTCAGAGTGTAACCTAGGGATTGGTACATAGTACAAACTTATCACATAATTGTTGAATGAATAGAAAATTTTGTAAGAGAAACTATCTGCTGGTATAGACAAGTAAGTAAATGTCCTCTGTTTCACAGTTTTGTGTAACTATGCTTGAAGTTTCCATGATATCCAGCATGGTCTTTTCAAAACATGTGTAACTATAACTTGCATTCATTTACTTCTTTTCAACTCATGAAGTTATTCTGCATTTCCCCTGACCTTGGAGCTGTCTTCTCATTTGATATTTTCTGCTGGATACAGGTTTTAGAAACTGAAAGCATTTTCAAAACAGGTCATGGAGCAATGCCAATGTGGTGAGTACATGGTGAATCTAAACAGGAGAACTGGGTATGATTTTTCACTAAGTTTCTCCTCCTCTGTAAGCTCAGATGTCAGACCTAAGAATGAGGAAATGAGGTTAGATCAACTCGAACTTTTTGTTTCAGCTCTAAAATTTTAAGTGGCATTGCAATTCAAAGACTAGGCACTTTGGATAAGGCAACATGGTATTGAAGAAAAAGCCAGGGAGGCCCGGCTCAGGTTCTAGCGGCTCTGTCAGTTGTGTGACTTGGGGCCAGTTGCTTAGGAAAACCTTAGAGAAACAAGTGGGTGTAGTGGGATTAGGTGCAGTTCCAGTCCCTGTTTTGCCAGTGAGTAACCCTGTGACTTGGGACAATTTATTTAATATCTCTTCACTCCTTTCATTAGGTTTAAAAATTCACTTAAACCACTGGCTTGATGTAAAAATTACATAAATGTGTGTTTCTAAAGCAGAACCATACATACATACACATATATGCTAGCTCTTGAATATATAAAGTATATATATTTATATCTGTGTATATATATTATATACACACATATTTAAGAGCTAGCAGTTATAATACATATGTATATAGTATATATGTACATAGTTATACTATATATATACTCTATACTATCTATAATAGTTTACTATTTATGTATATATAGCATAACTGCTAGCTTTTATTTTATTAACATTGCTAGGACTCACAGTTCCTCATAGATACAGTTAGGATAATAATGTATACACTGTCAGTTCATTGTTTTTTGTAGGGTTATTGTGAAGACTGTGTAGGCCCTTGATCATCATCACTGCATCCGCTTGCTGAGAGCTAAGCAGAGTAAGCCAATAGCCTGGCTGTTTTACATGTTGTTTTTGGAGACTGGTGTAATTGCAGAAGGTTTTACAGAAATGTGACTGGGGCTGGATTGTCAAGGATTGTTAAAATTTATTAAAAATTATTAAAATGTATTGATTTTAGAGAGGGGGAGGGGAGAGGGAGGTAGAGATAGAGAAAAGCGCAGATTTGTTGTTTCACTTATTTAGGCATTCATTGGTTGATTCTTGTATGTGCCCTGACTGAGGATTGAACCTGCAACCTTGGTATATTGGGACAATACTCTAACCAACTGAGCTGCTACCTGCCCACAGCAAGGTTATTAAGATTTATAGTAACATTCTCACTAAATATTATTTTTTCAAGTAAGCTCTGTGTGATAGACACTGTTCCAGGCAAGAGGTGAATAAGACCAAGAACCTACACTTTGTTTAGCATATATTCCAGAAGAAGACCCAACCAACATACAAAGTAAATCATTTTGGTAGCAAAAATTTCTGTAAAGTAAATGAAGCAGCAATAGGGAATCATGACAAATAGGAGAGAGTAGAAAATGAGATTTAGAGAACTATTCAAGATAAAATTTATAGGCACTGAAGATTCTTTTGAGTATTCATTGAAGGGAAATTGTCCTTGAACGTTAATACAAAGTTGAAGAATATATTTTCCTCTGACTTATTTTATAGCCATTTTCCCTTGCTACTTAACCTGCATCATAAATGTCTGAGGTCCCCTTCCTGTTTTCAGGTCCTCTGACAGGTGATGATCCAAAATGCAGTCAACCCACACTGGGTGTGTCTATACTGTGTCAGATAAGTGGAACATTTGACAAATTTTATTTGAATCCCTGTCTTATCTGAGGGTTAAACACGCCAAGCCATAGATGTTTGAAACACTTTTAGTAAACATCCTGCCAGATTTTGAAAGGACGTTTCAGGTACGATGTTAGTTCGGGGATCTGGGTGGGTGTGGTTGTAATCAGTCCATCTTTCCTTCCATCTGTCTTTGACTGCATTAGCACGAACATGAGGAATCCTTGTGAATCTTGGGGAATGAGGCCAGGAGGTCAGCTTTGATGTGCTACTCATCCCACCTTGCTCCTCAGGCAAGATCAGATGGGATGCACATGAGCATGGAAAAGACATGCTGTTCAAGTATAAGTGATGTGCAGGAAACCAAGGTACCTTCAAATCAAAACAACGACAGGACATCTGGTACCAGTTTCATGTGTTCCTTTTAGTTCTTTTAAAAGGGGTTATGGGAAGAGGAAAATAGAGTGATTTTGAAGTCCTTCTCTCACTGAGGAGACAGGGACAGGGATAGAGACAAAGAGCTGCTTTCTCAGGAGGAATGAATGGACATTCATGTTCCTGAGAACCTCTGACATACTCTGACAAACATCATCTCAATACAACCGAACAACGGTCCTCCCGAAATCCAAACAATGGTTTTCAATGTACAAAGCTCACCTACTTGTTCATCAGTGTAATCCTAGCACATGGGTTTTATAGGTGTGTAGTGGTGTAAAAGCATGACTCCTTGATCAGAACACTGCTTTCTTGGCATATGACTTTGATGAATGTCTTTCTCTCTGTGCCACATTTTCCTCATTTGTAACATGACAATGAAGATAATAGTAACTACCTGAGAGAATGAAGTACTACCATAAATGTAGAGCACTGAAAATAGGACATGACTGGCACATAGCAAGCACGCAATCAGTGCCTGGTATTACTATTCTAGCAGTACAGCCTCGGAGAAGAAGGCTTTGGGAAATGGAATGTCTTGCCCAAGAACATGCAGATATCGAGTGGCAGTATTTGACAGTAAGCCTCACTTTCTGAACCTGATTCATTCTTTTATTTTTGAATGCACATTGCACTTAGTGTCCTGTGTTTAACATGGAGGAGAAAGAGGCAAAACCTGTTGCCTGCTTTTTAAGACATTTATCTGGTCTCTTTATTATACCATAAGAGGCTATGGAAGAATTGTGTTGGTCTGTATCTTACTTAAAACTTATTAACCTTTGCCCAAGAAGATCAGAAAGCATATGTTCAAAAGTATTTGAGGATTTCCACTAGACCAAAAAAGCTACATTAAAATGATGGGGAAAAAAGCATTAGTTGGTAGAAAGCTTGGGCAACTAGCAATTTCCCCAAATATCCCATTATAAAAGGGATAAATAAATTAGAAAGAATAATAATACCCTAATTATTTTTGCAAAATGGAGGTCCTTTGACTAGAATAAAGGAAGATACATAATAAAATAGGCTAGTTTGGGGAGGAGGAGGATGTATAGGAGCAAGGTAAAGGAATGTAAATAAAATTTTCTCTTTATATGAATTTGATTATTTCATTCCATGCACTGCCCAAAGGATAAAATCCAAGATGCTTAAAAGGAACTGAAAGTCTTTCAGGAACTGAACTTGACTATCACATCTCCCATCTGTTTCCCACTGCTTCTGCTTTATCCTTAAGAAATACTGACTTGCTCAGCCCACACTATGTCATTTCACACATGAGTCATCTTTCACACTGATATTCCTTACCCCCAATTCTGTTCCAGACTCATTCTAGTCATTCTTTAAATCTCAGACTCATCCCTTCCAGGCAGACTCGGCTGATGGGGTTAAGAGCCAAGCTCATTCACACGGCATCTTCATCATCATTGTTCTTTCGCCATCAACCTAACGTTCCGTGTGTTTCCCCTTCCACATAGAAATTTAAGTTTCTTAAGAAACTTTCCTGGCAATTGGTCTGACTTCCTTTTTTTTGGTAGTGATTAGGGGGTCACATCTGCTTTTCTAATACATACAGCAAATCTCCAGGGCAGTAAGGAGAGCAAAAGTGAAGCCTGAAATTAACAGTGCCCCCTGTCCCCTTCTTCTTAGCCTCAGCTCCTTAACCAACACAAACACTGACCTTGGAAGAGGAGATTCAGCAAAGGTGTAAAACTGCTTTGTTCTTTTAATCATTCAAAATTATGTCCTTTGTTTTTATTAATGCAGAAAATTTTCAAAATCCCTGACGCAGAAGGTCATCATATACTGAAGGAAACAAGTATCCCACTACCTTGATTTTCTCAACATGCAAACCTAAAAATTTACCAATACATTGATTTGCCATAGGCAATTATCCTGTGGGTACTAGAGGCACACGGATTTGTCAATTAATCTCCTTAGACATGGATGAGAGGCCAACTTTGGGGCTCACAAAAATCAGAGAGTCAAAAAAAGTCATAGACTCATTGACTTTTAAACCTGTAAAGAGAAGGATCTGCAAAAGCTTAGAATTTTACCACGTTAAGCCAAAGGCAAATATTCTGTGACCAAGAATGGTTTCTCCTCCCTCTGTCCCTACTCCTCCTCTTCCACCTTCTTCACCTTCTCCTCTTTCTACCTCCCACCTCCTCCCCCTTTTTGTATCACACAGTGCCTAAGTAGGCACTCAAGTGTTTTGACATATTTGGAGATGAAGAATATTACTGTTCCTTTTTCAAGAAAGCTTTAACATTCACGTAGTCAAAATTCCCATTTTTATTGATTTATTGCACATAAAAAAGAGGTCCACCTGACTAACTTCTCATCATTCAAAATTCAACTCAGTTATCAGCTACACCAGATGAGGTGCTCTCAACCACGCGTATTGCTCTTTACACAAAGATGGTGTGATATGGTGGTGAAAAGCACAGCATCTTAAATCCACCTGAGTAGGTTCAAATCCTGAATTTTCCTCGTTGGTAAAGTCACTTAAGTTCTCTGGCCTCAGTTTGCTTATCCAAAAACATAACAAGTGAATGATGATCCAAAAATGTCACAGATGAATGATGATAAAAATAGTACAATAAGACCATCATAGGAGAAAAATATAGATTCTTTTATTAAACCTAAAAAATGTTTTATATAGTTGATTATGTATTTGTATCACAGTTTTAGAATAATGCCATCCAATTGAAATATAATGTGAGCCACAAATTAGGGTCATATATTAAATATTAAATTTTCTAGTAGCCACATTTAAAAAGCAAAAGAAGTAGGTAAATTAACTTGATGAATATATTTCTAACACAATATACACAAAATATTATTTCAAAATGTCATCAGGCTAAAGAATATATAAACAAGTATAAACAAAATATAATTAATATAAACAATGATTATTTAATATATGTTCTGTAGTTAAGTTCTTGAAATCTGTTGTGTATACGAGGTCTGTCTGGAAGAAGTCCAACCATTGTTAATATAATGAGAATGGTTTGCACAACATGGATGTAACCTGGCAGCTAAGGAGAGTGGACTGGAATGTACATGCATGAACAATGACAATTTCACTGTATTAGTCAGTGGGGGCGGTAGACACTGTTGAGTGAGCATGTGTACTGTGTGGCTGTTGCATTAAAAATGACTGAGTAGAGCAACAGATCTGCCTCAAGTTTTGCATCAAGCTTGAACATTCCTCTGTGGAAACTATTTGGATGACTCAGAAGGCTGCAGCGAAAGGCAGCTGGTGATTGGCAGCGTCATCATGACAAAGCGCCCACTCATGCATCATGTCTCATGCAGAGCCTTTAGCGAAACACCAAATCCCCCAGGTGACTCAGCCCCCTTACAGCCCAGATTTGGCATCTGCAACTTCTGGCTTTTCCCAAAACTAAAATCGCCTTTGAAAGGGAAGAGATTTCAGACTGTCCATGAGATTCAGGAAAATAAGATGGGGCAGCTGATGGCGATTGGGAGAACGGTGTAAGGTCTCTTGGTGCATGCTTTGAAGGGGACTGAGGCATCATTGTCCTCTGTACAATGTTTCTTTTATCTTCTTCAATAAATGTCTTTATTTTTCATAGTACATGGCTGGATACTTTCTGGACAGGCCTCATATTATAGTTTCAGCACATTTCCATTATGGGGATTTGCCACATCTCAAATGCTCAGTTGTCATATGTGCTAATGGGCTCTGGATTGTATATACAGTATCTTCATGTGTGGACACAAGTCTAGAGGATAGGGACCTCTAGACTGTCAATGCAAAGAAAGAGGTCTTGTCATATGGGGCTCTTCAAATATACATTTTTAAATAATGGATTAAATTACTAAAAGCATAATTCAAGAATAGAAGTTTGCATAAATATCAAGGATGTGAATATATTTAAATGATAAAAATGTAGCAATTCATAATTGGCATATTATTTTATGGTTTCCATATAGAAATAGGGAGAATTTTCTGGTGCAGATACAATATTATCCAGTAGAGGGCAGAGATCATAACCTGTAACTAGTCAGAACTGAATGGTTCAAAAGAGCATATTCAATTTGGAGGAACTGTTTATACCTAAACTTTAAAAATGGAAAACCCATTAAATTTTTCAGTCATAAGATTTCATTACCCTGATGCCCCCAACAATTAAGCTAATGGGTATATGGGGAGTAGGGTGGGGCTATATCTTTTCCCTTATGGTTTGATCCAACTTAATAAATTACATTATTTAATAGATAACTACTCTAGGATTCACAAACCTCATTAGGGTAGCAGTTCATACAAGAAGTTGAGTGGTCTGCTCATTTCTGCTTTTTCCCCTTGACATTATTTCATTTTTGTGTTCCTAAATTTTATAAACATTTTGACTCAAACCACCTTCATGAGTGACTATATAGGCAAAAAATTTCTTCATCCCTTTCTCTTGCTGTCTTCCTTTTTCATTCTTCTTTTTCACTTTTTATTAAAACACACCGAGAAAAATAAAAATATATGGGATTCAGACATTTTTCAGAGCTAGGAACAATATAAAGTTCCAAGGTTTTTCTTGAGTAAACATGCCAGAATGCATGCATTTACATCATGATAGCGCCTCCATAAAAATATTTCTGTGACTTCTATTGGCACTGATTTCAGGGTTAGATTTTAATCAACTCCAAAATGCCAGTCATTTCAATAGTATACCCGTTTTCTTCCTGAAAAGCTGGCTTACTTAGTTTAATGACATGTACCAATTCATAAAACTGAAGAGTGGGTGATTTTTGCCTATTTTTAAAATAATATTCACCTACAAAAAATATTTTTGAAGGTTTTGAAAGGTGTTCCCAAAAGACATTGAAAAATAATGTATGCATTCAGTCTCTGAAAGGAACTATTCTGAAATATTGTTTCTTTCTTAAGTGATGGATCCAGGTACTATTCAAAAGTTAGACTCGCCTCAAAAGTAACTTCAAGTTAAAAGAGACTCTGCAGATAATCTTATTTGCACCTGATACCTATGGAAGCTGTGACCCAGAGAATGGAATAAGGCACAGCATCTCATATTATGTTAGCATACAGTTGCTATGCCACTATAACAGCGGACTTCACTAGGTGACAAGGTCTTAATACAGTACGTCTTCATTTACCTCAATCTATTTGCAAATCCTTCCCTGCCTGACTCTGTGAGGTTGATCTATGTCTACTTTCTGCCCAAGCCAGATCTTATTTTCTGTATATGTCTTTTCAGTTCAGTTCAGCATCCTTGATTGAATATTCAATCTGCCAACTGGGACACAAAGCACGAATGTGATGCTGCCCTTGAGCACAGGGAGCTTAAAGTTGGTTAGCAAATCAGACACTCAAACAGCTCCTTTTAATTCCTCAGAGTCAGTGCTATGGTAGAGAGATGCAGTGATTTCTATGAGAGGAGGCTCATTTATTCACCAGATATTTATTACATATGCCCTGCGGGGAAAGTAATGAAAATGTAAGCTGTCTGGATGGAACTTAGCTCTTAGGTGGAACTTCCAGAGAAGTGGAATATGTCATAGATTTTTGTCACCAAGGAGAAAGAACTCATTTGGTTGCCTAGAATCTTCTCTCAGTTTGGATTGACCTGCACTTTAGGAAGGGCCTTGTGCTTCTAAGAGACTCTTTCTTCTAATCCCAAATTATTCTGAACCTTTAAATTGCCAAGTCATTCCATGTTCTCATTCACTGAATCCTGACTTCTTTCTCTTTACCTCTTTTTTCTTTTCTTTTTCCTTCTTCCTACTATGCATGGTTCTGTTTACCTCATTTACATGCCAGGATCCTCTGTCCATCTAATGCAGAGGTTTTCACAAGCAATCACTTACCTAATGACTTCCCACTATAGATTACATGCAGAAACATAAAAATGGCATTCTGTGTATGGAGAAGAGTATTAAAATTATTTTCTGGTGATTTGGGTACAGGGTATCCCTCATAATTCAGAAATACCAAAATCAATCAATCAATCAATCAATCAATCAATCAATCTATGTATGGTTTTCAAGAAGCACAATTCATGACTTAAAACCAAATATGGGCAAAAGAAATTCCAAGCATTATTCACATTTCTTGTAAGACATGAAAGCATATCTAATTCATAACCTCAGCAACACTTCTCATATCTCATTTTCTCCCTTCTTCCCATTTTGTCACATGCAGCATCCAAGGGGCTCTTGTTTATGATGCTTCTCACAACATTTACACTCCCTACTTCCTTTTCCAGGAAAATCGGTTTTTATTCTGTCTCCCACTTTGGCTCTTCTCTGTATGGCTCTTCACCATACACCTCTCTGTCTCTGTCTCTGTCTCTCTCTTCTGTATTGAAAAGTGTTGTGAGCTGGCCATAAGAACAGCTCTCTTTGAAGGGCTGGAGTACTCAAAACCTTTGCAAACACTCCCATGTTATTAATGTTTTCTTTATAGGTGGGTATTTAAAGCTCTCACACACAATAAGATGAAAAGTTTGCTGAAACCCAGGTAAACTGAACCTAAGTTCTTCATGCAAACCGTTGATTTCATAGTGGTTTTACATTAATAAACTCAGCATAGCTAGGTTTTCATACTTTATTTACAGCCCCCATATCCATAAGTTGATGTCCAAAGGCTTAGAATCTTGTTTTTATTAAAATCAGAACCTGATGCTTTAGCAATGGGAGTTGTTCATTGTGGCTTTGCCCCCAACAATGTTTTCCAAATAATCTTTTGCAAATGTTGAAACAGTGTACCAGGGAGGTTTGCTCTGTAAGCATTTGGTTTGGTTAATTCAGACCTGTGTCTTGGATAACTAATGCAATGACATCTACTGTTGGCTCCTCCAGTCTTAAAGCTCCCTGGTTTGCAAAGAGGGCTCTGGGTGTGTTTCAACTTGGAAAGAGCCCGAAAGAAGGAAAACAAGTCTTCTTGTTGACTTGAACTTTAGTTTGTTTTCTAGGAAATGTGTCGTGTTAGTTCACATTTGGCTTCATTTTCTCTGAATTTCTAAAACAACTAACTATAGTTTAAACCACAGTTAAGTGTTTGATAATAATCTTGTTGCTTTTTTGTTGTTTGTTTTATTTGTATCATCTTTGTGTCCCTTAGTGGCTTATAAGATACAGAGAAAGATACATCTTACAGATTTCTAGTATAATTGTTAGATATACAATCCTGAAAAATAAAGATACAAAGGTGGAAATTTTCAGGGAAGTAACGTAGAATGAATCAAGGGCTTTCTATGTTCCAGGTATTGTGCTGGATGTGCCAATAAATTATGTTACCCTGGAACCTCACAATAATGCCATAATACCCTATTCTTATGTTTTCAGTGATGACTTTGAAATTTGGAGAGGCAATTTTTCATTTGTCCTCCATTATATCACTAAATAGCACATCTGAGCTTTCTACATTTTTCCCTGTTTACATTTTATTTTATAAAAGCCATTTTCTGTATTCATATACTGATTCATGTTAACATATAGGCCCTTTCAAATGCAGGCTCAGTTCCGTGCACTGAGGGAACTGATGTTTATTCAGTCACTGCCCTCAACCCTGCTGCCCCTGTTTCCCCTCCTGCGCCTTTGACAGGACCTCACAGCTGGTCAGCCTCACGTTCAGTGTCAGGCTGCACTTTTAAGTTCCAATTTTCTCCTTCTCCCAGGTCAGATTTGAGCCTTCACTTCCACAGTCCAACTGTGAGAAGATGGACCCTGTAGTGTGTTTTCATCCCCCATCCTCCACTCTCCTGCTCTTCATGTCTTCCTCCGATCCCAGTGATGTTTCTGGATTCTTCAAGTTCAGGAGAGTGAATATGGATGAGAGGAATGGATTGGTTATATTCTCCCTTAACTATTCAATGTCTTCTGGGCGTCAGATGCCCCTAATTCAGATGTCATCTACATATCAAATTATCTTTTTGTTTTATTATAAGGACCAAGCTAATATGGCTCCTCGTTTGGAAAGATCTGGAGAATAAATGTGGAAAGGCCGTATTGTGAAATGAATTACAGGGAGAGGGGATAAAAGAGTAAAGAAGGAGTTCAATGGAGAAGATATTCATAGAAATAGGACTGGTAAAAACACTTAAGTAAAAGAAAAGAAGATTTATGAAATCGATGCAAGCGTATTGATATGAATAAAATGGAGTAGACATGTGCAGTCGATTTCTGGTTGACAAAAGAGATAAAGGAGATACAGCCTGGAAGACCATCTGTCTTTCATTTCCCAAGTACATGTTCATTGAAATTCTCATTCACAACATATGAGGGTTTGATGCAGGATTCTATAATTGCTCAGACTCTACAAGAAGAGCCTTGGAATCAAGAAATAATCGGCAAACTCACAGTGGGGATTGTGTGTTGAAGGCTAAGAAAGGAATAGAGGAAAAAATAATGAATATGTGCTTTCATTTAGAAAAATATATAGTAAGTTTTACAAACCCATGGGGATTTCATTTCTGAAGAGTTTTCTTACTTCTCCACAGACCGAATTTTAGGTAACTGATCCTCTGAGAGCTGCAGTATGTCAATTGCTTATTGTTATATGGCTTATTGTGTGGTCTATTGGAATCAGACCTGAAAACTTTTATCTCTGCTCATATTTATTCAAAAATTATTTTTGAGTGGCTTCAGATTTCACTGTAAATGTTCACAGAAACATGAGTGCTATTTTCCTAATAATTTTAAAGAACACTGTGAAATATTAAATTTCTAAAACAAAAATTTATGACAGAGTACAGTATCTATTTTGGTACGTGAGCCTGTGGTGGCAGAGTGGATCACAGACTACAAAGGGAATGTATTGAATTAACCTTATTTTAAAAACTACCCAGATTGGGGGCAAAGGACCTGAATAGGCACTTCTCTAAGAAGGACATACAGAGGGCCCACAGACATGTGAAAAGATGTTCAATATCACTAATCATCAGAGAGGTGCAAATTAAAACCACAATGAGATATCACCTCACATCTGTGAGAATGGTTGCCATCGATAAATCAACAAACAATAAGAATTGGTAAGGATGGAGAAAAGGGAACCCTAGTGCACTGTTGGTGGGAATGCAGACTAGTGCAGATAATGTAGAAAACATTATAGAATGTCCTCAAAAAATTAAAAATGGAACTGGCTTTATATATTCCCAGAGTTTCCACTTCTGGGAATATATTCTAAAAATCATGAAACTCTAATACAAAAAAACATGTGCATCCTTATGTTTATAACAGCACTATTTACAATAGCCAAGATCTGGAAACAGCCTAAGTGTCCATCAGTGGATGAGTGGATAAAAAACCTGTGTTACATTTACACAATGGAATATTACGCAGCAGTAAAGAAGAAGAAACTCTTACCTTCTGTGACAGCATGGATGGACCAGGAGAATTTTATGCTAAGTGAAATAAGCCAGCCAGTGAAAGAAAAATACTACATGATCTCACTTATATGTAGAATCTAATGAATACAGTAAACTAATGAACAAAATAGAAACAGAAGTATAGGTCCATGGAACAGACTCACAGCTGCCAGACTGGGTGAAAGATGGTGAAGGGATTAACCAAAGAACATTTATGCATGACCCATAGACATGGACAATATTGTGACTGGCTGAGGGAAGAGAGAGGGTGGGCCTGGGTGGAAGTGGAAAAAGAAGAAGTGGGAAAAGGGGAAAAAGTGGAAACTATAATAGCATAAACAATACATTTTTTAAAAAGAGAAAAATTACCCAGATTGGAATGCATAATAATTTTAACCCCAGTCCTTGAAAGTCAATTAAGCCTTAATAATTAATAAATAATAATAATAATAATAATCATCATCATCATCCATTACTCCTGTCTGAGTTTAAGTAAAGTATCAGTCCCCTAAAACATGAAATGCTCACTTATTCAAATTGTCACATTCTCTTGCTCTCATTTTCTCTCTCACTCACAGACACACACTCCACATTTCTACGTTTGCTAGGTATGGACTGTCTTCTCCTGCAATATAACAATCTTTAGGAACTTTCTAAATAAGAAAGCCTTTCCAAATTCATATATTTTAAATAATTATACATCCTCAACACCAGTCCAATAATAGCGTTAAGTCACAACGTAAAGCAGTAGGGAATGTGCTGGTCCTGATAAGAGAGAAAAGGGACTCTATGCCAAAAGCTGCAGGACTCAGCCAGCAGAAACTGGCAGGAGCTGGCAGAGGATGTGTGGGAGTGGGTCCCAAAGGTATTTGACTGAGGGGCTGGAACATAAGATCGAATAAAGAGGAGTTTATCAGTTTGAGACCACGCTCCTGATATACAGCATTTAACATCCTGGCAAGAATACCAGGACATGTCACAAACATGATACAAAGATGACTTCTGGGAGAATGAAGAAAACTGTGGCCAGAATTGCTGTGGCAGATGATGGAAGAGGACATTAAATGTCTCAAAGATGTGGGCATATTAAAATAAATATTTTATGTAAGACCAGAGAACTCACCAGAAGTCTACGTCCCACGAGAAGACAGAGAGGATACACCATTTACCAAAACAATAAAAAGAATGTACTAGTGAGTAGAGCACCAAAATAATGTCTAAGTTCAGTAGTAGCCCCTCGTAGACAATAGAAGATGCTGTTTCAGAACTGGGCTCTGTAAACAGTGCAGTTGATAAGACCCCAAAACAATAGAAGCCACGTGGTTTTGCTCAACTGTCAGAAGCCAGGCAGACAATATGAGATTGTTAGCAGGGTTGCCTGACTACGAAGAGCCATTGAGATAGTTAATAGTACATGGTGTCTCTACCATAGATGGGTGTCCCTCAAGATTACTCATCAGTATGTATAATCAAAAGAAATCATAGAGGACAACATGGATGGAACTAGAGAGAATTATGCTTAGTGAAATAAGCCAGGCAAAGAAAGCAAAATACCATATGATATCACCTAATACAGGAGACTAAGGAACAACACAAACAAACGAACTAAATAGAACAAAGAGCAGAATAGCAGTCAATAGGGGGGAGGGGGAGGGAGAAGAGGGGGATAAGTAAGGGAAGGGTTTAGTCAAGGAACGTGTATAAATAACTCATGGACATGGACAACGGGGAGGGATATGACTGTGGGAGAAGGGGTGGGCTGGGTGGCGGGGAGCAATGGGGGAAAAATGGGACAACTGTAATTGAAAAACCAAAAAATAAAAGAAATTATATAAAAAAAATAAAAAAAGAAAGAAATCATAGAGGAATAATCAGGAGAATAAGGGCAACAGCCCCGTTAGAAGTCATTGTCTTTGCCCAGTTTTTGGAACTGAGCCCTTTTTGGACTCCAAACCAGATGATTGAAAGAAAGGTTGGATCTATTACTATGGAAGGATTCTGCAAACTCAAGGCAGGTTCCCAAGGCAATCATTGCAGGGAGAATCTTTCCTTCGGTCCCCACTGCAAACTCAAGGCAGGTTCCCAAGGCAATCATTGCAGGGAGAATCTTTCCTTCGGTCCCCACTGCAAACTCAAGGCAGGTTCCCAAGGCAATCATTGCAGGGAGAATCTCTCTTTCGGTCCCCACATGTCTATGATGTGACTGCTGGTGAAAAGGAAGGCACAGCTACAGTAGATACCCCAAGTCAGAACAGAAGAAGGGGAGACATACAGCAGTCACCAAGCTCCTGCAGGAAGGAAACAGCTGAAAGATATCACGAGGGTTCTCTGTCTGAAAGCGTCGCAAACACCAGCAATACAACCCCTGCAGGCCACACCTCTTGAGGAGGGTCGCATTATAGTCCTTCCTACAAGTCAGGGTACACCTCTGGCTTAGGAGAAGTAGGTCACTGGGCTGAGTCTATATTTGGCAGCAGCAAGGAATGAGTTGAAAGCTGCAAGAGCTGTTGCTCAAACTCAGCTTTTATTAAATGCGGGTTCACACTAGATAGCACATACCCTAATCCACTGTAATATCACATAAAATTAATACACAATAATCAACGGGGGATTAATGAACCCGAGTCCCAGAGGCTCGGTCCTAGGTCCAGGAGACAGCATCAGCGAGCACATGTCTTGGTCTAATTGGAGCAGTGCGTCAGGTGGCTTGGAAGTTCCAGAGCTTGGTCAGGCAGATACACCCCCCAAGTAATGTGGAGCAGTATCTCATGGTAGGAGATTTGCTGTCTCAGTGGTGACTCTGAAGTCCACTTCAACCATACCTGAATTCTTGGCACCAGATTGAGCTGTAACTCAAGGCCAAGAACCCCCAGCACTCTATCAGCAGGTCTTCCCTCTCTACAGACACATCTCTGTGCTGATATCTTGGGTATGCTACCCTGGAAGGCATTTGGCAAGGTGTCTGGTGTGACTTAGGTAGTTTCCTTCTTGAACCAAAGTGTCATGGCTGACCAGCAGCCATCTTGGTTGACATGAGTGATACTATTTTGTCTTATGTACTTTACCCTGTCTTGATCAGACCAGTGCCATTTTATTGGTCCTGCTCTCCACAGTGAGAAAAATTGCTTGATTCAATCCTGATTCTGCTCTCTGGTAGCAGCTCCAATGTTCAGTGTTCTCCCTGGCCATTGGCTATGCCCTCTGGGATGTTCTCACTCTCTGTTATCCTTCAGGATGACATCTAAAGAAAGCACTGGGATCATGTTCTTGCAAACCACTTCTAAAGTCCCTTTCCAGTGGGTGCATGTGAGGGGCCTGAAAGCTGTTTTAAGGTGGCAATACAATTCCCATGAAAGTTTAGTAGGTTTCTGTTCTATTTGTTCCCAGGCAAATTCATATGCTAGTACCTACACTGAAGTTCTTTTTTATTCTGTCTTTATTGTTTTATTTGTTTTCAAATCTGATTTTTTTTCTTCCTTCCCCCTATGATTCTCTTTTAAATTTAATGATGATTATTTTGAAGCTCTCTGAGGTAATATGCTTCAGTAACAAAGGCATGTCTCTAAGGTTATCTTTGCCCCAGGTTTGAATGTTAGAGACATTTTTGTTGTAATCCTTTTGTAGGCCTACATCTTGTCACTTGGGATGGTAGATAGAAACCCCTTCTTCAAAGAGGTCTATGCCCCAGAACCTGCCATCATGTTACCTGACCTGGCAGAAGGGACTTTAAGGACATGAGATGGAGAGATTGTCTTGGATTATCCAGGTGGGCACAATGTAATCACAGGGTCCTCCTAAGAGTGAGGCTGAGGATCAGGGTTAGAGAAGATTTGCCACCGGAAACAGAAGTTGGAATAATATGGGGACAGGAGCCAAACTAGAAAATTTGAGTTCTATTTTTCCTTCTACCTTCCTACTTCCCAAACCCTTCATCCTAGAAATGACATATCACAGCTCCACTCATGTTCACTAAGTGAGTACTAGTCACATGTCAACCAAGATGCAAGAACAGGCTGAGAATAGACGTTTTTGTCATAGTCAGATGAAGTCTTCTTGCGGAAGTGGTTTTCATGCTGCCATCTGAATACAGGAAATGACCAGGTATATAGAAAGAGGGATGCTGGGTATTAAACACTTAATAAATATAAATTAAGTGGTTGCATGGATGAGAGAGAAGACCTGGGCAGAAATAAGGGTGACAATTTGAGAAATAGAAGGCCCTCGTAGGTGGAATAAAGTGTGTAAGGTAAAAAGTATTTGATGGTGAGGATAAAATAAAGGCAGGGCCCACAATCAGAGCAGAGTAGGTAGGTCATGTTAATTTGTGTGAAGAGAGTTACTGATGGATTTTAAGAGTGGCAGCGACACCAATGATTTGCATTACTGAAAGCTCCTTGGGCAGTCGCATGAAACAATGAATAGACAGAAGTACAGTGGCTACGAGAAGATGGGATGTGAGCCTGTCATAGTAGTTTTGGTAGGAAAAGCACTAGTTACACTTTGAATTCAATAAATCAAGATTAAAAGAGATGAAGAAGTTTTAGACGATTTTTTTGAATTTGGTTCTCCCACTGGAATCATTATCTTTTCCAGCTTAAAATCACATGCACATACATGTGTGCACATGCACACGCACACACCAAAGAAATGTATTTGTTTTCATTACCATCATCGATGAAAGATTACTCAGTATTTTTATTCCAAAGAGACACCTGATAGTGGGGACAAAATGTGGAAAATGTACATTATTTTTAAGTTAAGAAGGTTGTAGTGACTGCTTGTAGATTCAGTGCCAATTTGAGCTGACTGAATTATAATGTGTTCAGAAGCATTCGCAATTACATATGAGTCTGAAGGAGAATCATAACTGACCCTCACTGTCTACCATGTGCACAGAGTAAAATCAGAAGCAGCAACCTGCCTCCATTTTCAAGTTTCTTATTGGATAGAGGAAAATGGAAAAGGGTGCACCCACACACACACATGTACACATACACACATACACACACACACAAACACACACACCAAGAGGGGCCATTCAAGCCGTTGCAGCAGCTGTCCTGCAACAGGGACTATAATCCACGTTCCAAGATAGCCAAGCCATACTGAATTCCCTGTGCGTTTCAGTCATGTTTCACATCTGGTCCATATGTGTAATTGGAAATCTTAGAATTGCATTTTCATAGAGGAAGATAAAGCTGCCAAATGATTTGCTAAGAGGACTTATTTATTTGTGAGTAATGTACATAAAAATGTGACAAAGGCAAAGCTGTGACTGGAACTGAGATTTAGCACTAGTAAGTGAGAGGAAACCCCTTTATAAGGAGGTATACAAGAAGTTGAAAAGTTCCATGTGATTTAGTGTAAATTAATAACTGAAGACTGAAACAAAACATAAATGACAAAGTCAATCTAGAGGCTTCTGGGATCTCTTATTAAGACATTAAAGGAAACATGAGAAAGAGTCAAGATTGAAAGTCGGAATTAATCAAAGCACGTTGCTCAAACTCTGAAGACAATTGCCTCCTTAACACAATGTTCAACGTAATTGAATCTATATGATGCCAAAGCATCCAGATAGCTGAATAATTAGAGATGAGGATAAAGAATAACTTGATTTATGGTGAAATTATTGACTTGTCATCCAGATGTTTTGACCCACTAATGAATAAATATTTTATTTTATGTAACATGGCTTCAACACGTTACATAAGAACCATTAAAAAAAACCCTACAACATCATTTGTTGTATTACTATCATATACAACAAATATTATATAATATTGTACTCTGGCACCCATTCTTAGAATTATCAATTATTCTGACATTTTTTATGATGAGCATTTTGCTACTTCCAATGTTTCCTGACCTTGAACAGGCAGGTGAAGCAGAACCATCATCTTACCCCGTGGCTATAGGGTTTCCTTGTAAATATCCTGGAAAAGGTAAGGGCTCTTGTAATGTGCTTCCCACCAAATATTTCTATGGATGTGGCCAAACTGCTTATTCTCATTGAGCCTCAGTTTTATTCTCTTAAAAAAGGAATTAATAAGTATAAGAGGAATACTTTGGGCTGTAAGAGCAGAAACTCAACTAATAGTAACTTAAATATAAGGTTTTTTTCCACACTATGACACCCTCACTGACTTAGGCTCCCTCTCCAGATTTCTGCTCCAGCATTCCTAACTGCTTGCTCTTCACCTCATGGTCATAAAACGGCAGCAATAGCTCTAAGCATTGTGCCTGCATTCAAGGCAGCAGCAGCAGGAAGGACAAATAGTGCTACTTGCTGGGCTGGCTTCTTACCTTAGGAATACATAATTGTTTTAAAATAAAACTTTACTAGATGTTGCCTTACAGATCAGTAACCAGAGGTATGTAACATGGTCACTTCTAGCTGAAGAAGGAAACCTAAAAGCAAATATAGATGTGGGCACATTCTCACTCTAAAGCCAAAAGGTGTTATTAGCATGGGAAAACATGGGCAATGCCTAGTTCACATGCATCCGTTTTTCTCACAGGGATTACTAAGGCCCCTTTCAGACTCAAAACTCTGTGATGGGGAAAGTTCAGAGAGATAAGGTTTAGTTGAATTGCCAAGCTGGTATTAGGAAATCTTTGTCCAGTTCTAATGACCATTTGGAGAGTTGCCTGTAACTGAGAAGAACCCTTTGGGTCCTCTCATTTATGATTACAAAATATAACTTTCACCAAAAAAATTACGTGATTAAAAGAAGTAACTTATAACAAAAAGTACCAGGATAGCATCTACGTTTTTGGAAAGATTATCAGCATTACTTCTAGGATTTATGGGCTTTGTGAGAAAATTCCTGCACAATTTTCAATTAAATTAATAGTTGTCAAGATGTTGGCTTTTTAATATGGTAGCCAGATGTATGTTTTTAGTCTGGTTGTGTTCATTGCTTTTCTGCCTTTCTGAAAACGGTTGTAGAGAGAGTAAAACATTCTATATCTCTATCTATCTATCTCTATATATAATACTTACATATATACAAATGCACATATAATTTAGGTTTTTAACTTTGCTAGACTACTTCAGTTCTGTGTGTGTGTGTTTGTGTCTGATGACCAAAAATAAAACCACATTGCCATAAGATTCAGAAAGTTGAGCACACAGAAACAAAACTTGGTTGGACATTTGAAAGACTTCAGATATGTTAACAGCTATTCTGCTCAATTACTGCAATCAAAAAAGCTCATGTTAATACAGGGAAATTTAGGGCACTCATCCATTCCTTCAATAAGTATTTATAGAGCACCTGTGATATGACAGGCACTGTTCTAGGCCCTAGAGGGATAGTAACAAAAGAGGTGGAACAAATTTCCACCTTCATAAAGCTTATATTTTAATGAAGGTATAGAAGTCAAAAGTAATGTAAATTCAAATTAGAGAGAGCAATGGCATAGAAAGTGACCAGGCAGGGTGGGGGCAAGGTACAACCTGAGATAGGGTCTTCAGCAAAGGCATTTCAGTGACTTTTGACTGAGGACTAATCGTTTCTTTCCTCTGTTTAAGTCCAGTTCTCTCTACTTGTTCTTAAAACAAAAATTCTTTGTAAGACCTTTCCATTCTCCCTCAGGTAATTGAATAATTCATCATTTTTCTCCATGATTCATTGTGTACACGTTGGGGAAAATCTGAATTTTGTGGAATTTGATACGCGCTCACTCTGGAGGACTCTCTTTAGCAAAAAAATAATACAATTAAAATTAGAAAATTAGATAGAAATATTTATTTATACTAAGAAAAAATATAATAAATTGTAATTTTTAAAAGCTGACAAAGCACAAAAAAGTTACAAAATCCAGAAAAGTAACAAACAATATTTTAATTAACTAATGGATTAACACCCATCTACAATCATTTCCCTTTGTATTTTGGCTAACTAAATCTTCTCTTTACACTTTTATGCATTTGATGATTTGAAGAAATTCCCACAGAATAGCTTCTGGAGCAGTACATTTCAACCCTTGCTTGCCTTCTCATTCCCAACCTACTCCTGGCACTTGGTGCCATGGGACGTATTAATATATTTCTGTGTTAGCAAACTAACATCATCTGCATTAACATTAACAGTGGGACTTCTGGATCTCCATATCTGTGTCATGGATGAGCCAGTCCCATACGGGACAGCCAGCAAGAACTATACTTGTAAGGAATGTTTTAAAAATCACATAGTTCTATTCCACTAAATCCAATCTAAATGTATTTCCAAACCAAATTCCCTTTCATCATATTCCACAGATGCTAACCTCTGTCCCGATGCCTCCTTAATATAAAGGGAATTGTGGCAGAAGCAAAAAGCAATATACTGATCTTAACAATTTTTCCTTGAGCAAAGCCTTCCTTCTGTGCTTACTTCAGGTAGCAGAAGGTTATCTCCCTAGATCTTCAGAGAGAGAGAGAGAGAGAGTGAGAGAGAGAGAGAGAGAGAGAGAGAGAGCATGAGAGAGTGCTCTGGCAACACCTAGGTTACCTGGGTTAAGACCTGTAGAAGTGTTCGATGATGCATACCTGATTCACTGGCTTTCCACATAGAATGCGAGTGAAAAGGTGCGCACAAAAATGGGCAATCCATTCAGATTTCCTTGCTCTGGTGTTTGAGTGGAAATAAATATATAAATAGGAATAGAGCCAATTATCTTCCATTTTCAATAAGTTAGAATGTTTTGAATGTCAAGAAACAGAAATCTCAAATCAACTGGCTTAAAAGTATAAAAATTTTTATTGGAACGTGTACCTGAAAAGGCAGAGGCCAGGCAGGACACAGCATAGTTTATTCGTATCTATCCAGTTCTCAGGGCTTCCCTTGGCTACACCCTCCTGTGTATGTGACTTCAATTTTAGGCTGATTTCCTTCATGGAAGCTTCAGGTCTTAGGTCCACACCTTGTACAACTTCAGAAAAGAGAAAACTTCTCAGTCCTAGACTCACATCATGACTGTATCTAGAAGAAAATTCTGTACTAATTTTCACAGGCCCAGATATGGGCCAATCCTTAGACCAGTACTTGAGAGAAGGAGGGGTACCATTTAACCAATTAGATCAGGCCATTTAAGTCAAAGACTTTCACAAGCTGGCTTTACAGAAGGGACAACTGGGGAGGAATCTGAAGATGCAAACACTAGTTCTTACATGTCTATAGAGCAGTGCCCAATTGACAAAGTACCTTCATGTATCATATATGTACAGCTTGTTTGAGGTACATTTTTTATGTGCAATTATAAAGCTTAAAACTGTTATTGTATTTTCCCAATAACTCTTTGGGTCTCTTAATAGAAGATTTTAAATACGTTCTAATCACATCAACTTGAGCAACAGACCCAAGAAGAACACAAAATGGCTTAAAAGAGGAGTAGGGAATGAGGAAATTTGGCGTACAGTCTTGGGTTTTAGCTCTAGCTGTTTGTCTTACTCTGCACAAGTCATACAACTTACTTAGGTCTATCTTTTAGCATCTTAAAATAAGAAGTAATGAAATGCCCTATTAAGTTTCTAAGTTTTCAAAACTAGAGGTAGATGATAACACTGACTTTTTGTGATTGGAATGTAGTGGGGTTGAGAAAGTAAAATAAGATTGACGGATAGACAGAATAAAACCCACTATTGATAACCTCTCTTCTCTTCCTCTTTGTGGAAGCCCTGACAGGTAGAGTCCTTCAATACAGATTATCCAGCTCAGAGCTGGCTCCCAGAAAGCTTCTTCCAGAGAGTTGCTGTGCCTGAAGCTATAAGATAAGAGAAAAATTGCATCCATAGTGATTGCCAAAAGTTAAAATATGGAGAAGGAAGTTAAAACCTGTCAGAGTAACATGGGTTTAGCAGCTTCCCATTTTCCCTTCGCCCCAGCCCCTGGCAAAGACCACTCTACTCTTAGCTTCTGTGAGTTTGGCTATTTTATATACCACGTATGAGAGTAGTTGTCTTTCTGTAACTGGCTTATTTCATTTAGCATAACGTCCTTAAAATTCGCCCACATTGTCACGTATTGCAGGGTTTCCTTCCCTTTCTAAGGTCGAATAGTTTCCCACTGATATACAGCATTGTGTGTGTAGATAACTACATAAAAATCAGTTGCGAGAGCAGATCTCATGTCAACTAGTCTTACCAAAATATTAAAAGAAAAAAACATAATAAGGGTTTACAGGAGATATTGCAAAGTGGATTGATGGGGGATATTAAAGAAAAGTGGCAGTGAGCCAAGGAGAGATTTAGGAGTCTAGGTTGAGCAGAGTCAGTGACGTGTTGAATGGGTATTTTATTTTATTTTATTTTTTAAGTATATTTTATTGATTGTGTTGTTACAGTAGTTTCAATTTGTTTCCCCTTTGTTCCCCTCTGCCCAGTAAAACCCTTCCCTCCAGCAATCCCATCCCCCTTAGTTCATGTCCATGGGTCCTGCATATAGGTTCTTGGGGTTCACCCTTTCCTATATTATTCTTAACTTTCCCCCCTGTCTATTTTGTACTAACCGATTATGTTTCTTAGTCCCTGCACTATTTCCCCATTTCTCCCCCTCCCCCCTCCCAGCTGATAACCCTCCAAATGATCCCCATACCTATGATTCTGTTCCTATTCTGGTTTGCTTGGTTGGATTTTGTTTTTATTTTTTAGATTCAGTTGTTGATAGTTGTGAGTTTGTTGTCATTTTAGTGTTCATAGTTTTGATCTTCTTTTTCTTAAGTGAGTCCCTTTAACATTTCATATAATAATGGCTTGGTGATGATGAGCTCCTTTAGCTTTACCTTGTCTGGGAAGTACTTCATCTGCCCTTGAATAGGTATTTTAAATCCATTTGCCAATGTGGGACATAGTATTGTTTTTGTAAATGATAAAAACAGAGGTGTTAGTGAAGTCAATGTTTTATTGGGACATTTTAACATTTTGAATTATATTCAGTTTCCAATAGTGCACCTTTCAATAGGTATGCAAAGATATATTTTACTGAATTCAGAAAGGAAATTCATTTATCTTGAGTTTATAATGGACAGGTCTCTCCCAAAGTAGGATAAAAAGCAATGTTCATCTGTATAATTTTTAGACATTGTATTAGATAAAATTTGCTGGGTGATATGCACAGAGTTAAATCTTTGGTAATGTTTTTGTTTATGTACAAGTTTAATAAGAATAATGAAAATAGGAAGCAAATAAGTACTCTTTGTTTCTCAGGAAGCCATTGACAAGCCAAATAATCTAAATTCAGGTGCTTCAAAGTAAAATGTAAATAAAATCTTCAGCAATACAATGTGGTTTGTTAATGTAGGTAGAACAAGGCAGAACTACATTTTTTCCCCTAAATCATATTTTCTTTATTACCAAATATACATGTTCATTTGCTTTTGGTGAGGGTATGTGTGTGTATAAGAGGCAAACTCAGGACTTGTCTTTACTTCACAGTGGAAAAAAGTATATGAAAAAGAATGTTAGAGTGCTACAGACATGAAACTCTTGTGCCTTGCATATTTAAGATAAAATTGCCCAGTCTTTGAGATGTGCAATGGTGGCTCCCCCAATAGACTGTATGGTCCATGACAATAAAGAACATGTTTGTTTTCATTTCATTTTGTTGTTATTGTTTGTAATCACTGAGCACCCACCATCTTGCACAATGCTTGGTACTGGAAATTATTAGATCTGTTGAATAAATAGATGAGATAATTTCGAGTGAGTGAATATCCACCAGAGTATCCACACAGAGTAAATAGATGTATTGTCATCTACATTCATCCTGGGGACAGAAGTGAGTTGTTCCTAAGCATGTGGAAGGAAATTCTTCTATCTCAGGGGATAGAAGGAAGCTGTATCTGGACCCTAGGAGTAGTAATTAAAACCGAGTCAGTTTACTGGGAATTAGCTAGCTTCCAGTTACAGAAAGAGCAGGGGTTTGTAACAAACCTTGATGGTGGAGCTGGTCTTTATTTTTTAAGAATATTCATTTATAGTAGCAACGAGTTCAACTAATTGATTAATCAACCCATTTGTTAGTCTGTTTGATATATACCCAACTATATAATTATATATTGTTATTGATATAGTTATATACATTATATATTTAAATATAGTTATATATTTATGCTTTACAAATATTACCCTAAGAATCTGTAAATACTACAGCCTTGAATTAGCAGCAATAACCTGAAGGCACAGATTTTTAGGTGATTTCAGAGAGTTGGTTCAAAGTAGGATGACCAACTGAATTGGAGAGACAAGTGAAAAACAAGATAAAGTTGTAGAAATTGTATATATTTTTGAGTAGAAATATGACTTTGTTCTGGAAGAGGAAGCTGGAAGAACCAGAAAGGATAGGAGTTTGAAGTGATTGAAATGTAGGTATAAAAGGAAATGATACCTTGTTTCTAAATGTAAGTTGGTGAGATCTGTGGATACATTCATTATATACGTAGTATCTCTAGGAAAACAGTGTCTAAAATATAGAAGATCCTCCTATGGTGGTAATCATTGTTACTAATATTATTTTTATAATTACTGCCCTGATCAGGGTTATTATTTTTGTAATTAGTACTCTGGTTACCCCTGGCTGGTTTGGCTCAGTGGATTGAGCGTCGGCCTCGAGCTAAGTGTCGCTGGTTCGATCTTCCAGTCAGGGCACATCAGAGAAGGAAAACTCTGACTCCAAAAAACCTCTGCTGCCTTGCGGCATACCTCTTCAGGGGAAAGGCTAAGGGAGTAAACCCCGACAGAAAATCCGGAGCCGGAGTCCCTAAGGCGGTTTGACGTTGTAGTCAACACCGGCAACTCCTGCGGCGCACCTGAAGCCAAGCTGTATTGACTCCGTCTTTCCCTTGGACCCTTCAGCTGCGAAGAGAGGGAGGGTCTGCTGCATGGGCAACAGCAGACCCTCCATATCACCCTGCCCAGGCTCTGTAGCTTCAGCTTCACTGGAGAGGACACTCCAGCGTCATCGCAAGATATGGATTCAACACGGGAGGACACAGATACCGTGTCACTCCCGAGTCGGACTGCACAGCCATTCTCGGCGGTGCAGATAGACTCTTAAGAAGCTACACCATCCTCTCTCAAGATGGACGGCTGCCGACGAGTACTCTGGTTGGTTGTGCGCCCAAATAATACAGGTAAAGGCACTGAATGAATGCCCTGCACTTTTGTAGATGACATAGATGGCACCAAAAGCAGATAACATCTAAAGTAAGAATTGTAAATTCAACCCTTCAGATAAAGCTTATATTCAGAAAAGATCTATTCAATAAAGAAATAAAATGTGCAATAAAATACAAATTGATTTGGTACTAACTGTTCAGGAAGCTCATTCTGTTTCACTTAGTGCTCTGAGTCATGACTAATTCCAGAAGCAAGTCGTTATGGACTCCCAGGAAAAAGTCTCATTGTCCCTAGTTGAGGCTAAGATAAAGATCAAAAGATTTATCATAGCACTTTTGCTTCCCACAAAACCTAAGAGTTGAAGGAGGACATAAAGAGTGACAAATGAGAGGCAGGACATTATTTTTAGGAGGGTTTTTTTTTTTTTTTTTCCCAAAGAAAACAAATGTCATTTTGGTTCTTTTTAAAATTTTTTAATTACTTTTTAGCAGAGACACAAGCAATTGAAAGAAAACTATTATTGCTGCCAAGGGATTTAAATAGAAAAATACACGGAAAAATTAGGTGTCTTTTCAAGGACCATAAATTTTCAGTTCCTTTCTAGAGCTGAGGACAAACGTGGTGCTTCAATGTGCTGGGTATTCTAATTAGAAAATGAGCTAACAATTTCCTTTTGAGTAACCGCCTGTATTGATGTTTGTCTGAAGCAGAAATTTCTAGAGAGGCCAAATCTATGTTCACATGCCATCGGAAATGACAACACAGGAGATAATATTTTAGCCAATACATTCAGGCCAAAACATTTTTTTGCATGAATTATGCAAAGAGAACATAAATCTTCTGTTTTCCTTATATGTTGGGCCAGCCGTCCTTGAACAGAAATATTTCATATCTTTTTTTTGGATCATAGACAGGTTAATGAAAAGTCAGGAAGAGACTCTAGAGATATAAAAGTATCTTTTTTCTCTGAAGATGTAATATAAGACTGATTCAATGGTTTTTATGAAATTTTGTTTATGCTTCTTACTATCCTAGTATAAAAGGGAAAAATGAATTGCCTTTATTAAGGACTGTTTTAAGAACAGCAAACCCCCAAAACGCAAGCTTTAGCTTATAGATTTCCAAATGAAAAATGTGTTCTCCTCTGGAACCTAACAGGTGCTCCTCACAAATGCTACTGCAAGCTAAAGAAAATAGCTTGTACAAAACTGGGAATAAAAACGGGGACCTAAGTATAAACTTTGAACCTTAAATAAATAAGTGGTGGGAAAGAAATTTAAAGGTAATCAGATGAGAA
This sequence comes from Furipterus horrens, assembly GCF_987537825.1. Taxonomy (NCBI): domain Eukaryota; kingdom Metazoa; phylum Chordata; class Mammalia; order Chiroptera; family Furipteridae; genus Furipterus; species Furipterus horrens. Next base: position 11,633,901 of record NW_028327177.1, on the reverse strand, counting down.
ATTTGTATAAATAACCTAGGGGAGAATAGCAAGCCTCTCTTTCTGATTTAATAAGTAAGAACTGAAACAGAAAGTTTTATTTAGATAGTCAGTATGGAGAAAGTACACAATTTATAAAGAAGCTAATGTAAACATTAAAGAAGTGTGGTCTACAAGGGGGTAAAGAGAGGAAACTGACAGTCAACTATTTATTTATTCGTTCACCAAATATATCTTGGCATCTACTAGGTACTTAAAACTGTCCTAGCTTCTAGGAATAGTCTACTGTGCCAAAATTATGGAAAGAGACATTGAAATTTAATATCTAGGGAAAAATAAGCTTTCAGTGACTTCCACATCTACCCAGGCCCCCAACTGTGGAAACAGAATCTAATGAACACACGAAGATGTGTGGTACAGAGGCAGCTGGCCCTTCTCTTTTAAACTGGTAACCTGCTGGCTCTATTGTATTTGCAGTTTTGGGGTTCTGTGGCTCTAAGGATCTCAGAAGAAATGATAAATCAAAACTAAAATCTGGGCCAGATGCAAAGGTCAAGTGCTGTTTTCTCCTGGCCTAATGTATCAAAAGTATACCACTAGGGATCTTTGACCTATTTTTGTCAATTTTAAAACAGCAATGATCATAGAAGAAAACACACTATTATGTATTCTTCATAGCTACCAAATATTCTCCGTATTACCTTATGGTTACAGGATTCTTGATCTTCTACTGCGATGCTGAATTTATTGTTACCAGATGCTTGGCCACGTGCTTTGGGTTACCCAGGTTCACTGGCCCAACAAACAAAACACAATTGGAATCATATTGAGTACATACATTTGATGAAATAATGATATGTAAGAGAAATAAGAAGGACAGAGCCAAAGGGAAACAAAAAAGTGAAGTGCTGTCTTGGAGGGTAGGAAGATGAATGCCAAGAACCTTTAAGAACTGAACTCAGCGTTCTAAAGAAAACTCCCGTGTGCAAGCAAGTTCCAGTGGCTACCAGGACAAACTGGACTTTTATGTGCAGGAGTCACATACCTTTGTTTTAAGGGGCTGGGAGAAGGACCGGCTCTGTAAGCGATAAAGTATACATTTCGCCCACACCCAAAACCTATAGCAGTGCTCTTTGTCAAAACTCGTCTGCACGAAATTCGATTTCTAATTCATTTTTATGTTTGTGTTAGATTGATCTTGGCAGATGGTTTGTAGGAAACCCCCACGTTCAGTCAATCATGCTGAACAAGTTACCTTAGAGCACAGACTTCCCCCTTGCTCAAATAAGCAATAACTGTGCGTTTTGTAAATTAAGAGAACACTCGGTCCAAGTGAACTTCACCACACAGCTTGCCATCTTTCCTGGCTCCTGTTCGCTAGCCCTGCTAACTTCTTCAAGTGGCCCTTTGAGCTCCTCCCTCTTCAAAGATGACAGTTTGGAGCAACCAGTGATATATATAGGGTCATGAAGACAAAAGTGTCAGTGGAGGCAGAAAACCATAGGTAGAGTAAAAGCTCTGATATTTCCAAGGTGCAGGACCTCTTTGCGTATCAGCTTCGGTATTTCTATCTATCCAAAGGGGATTATAATACATTCGTTGTCTGTCTAATAAGAGAGGTGTGATAACTAAATGAGAACTTGTGTGGAAGAGCTTGTAAATTAGAAAGTGCCTTGCCATTGCAAAATATTTGCAATATGGGAAAATAACATTTAAATCTGAAACATGAAACGAGTACATTTGACAGTGAACTATTAATATTTCAATAGGTATTTTGGAGGTGTTTGAACACATCTTGTCACATCCTTCAATGTATTTTAAACTCCATCTGATTTGCGAGAACCCTGACTCCTTATTTTTATCATGCCCATGTAATTGTATATTCAGAAGATACCAGGGGCTAAGAACAAGTGTTAAGCCACTAATGTTTCCACTGAGGTGAATTTCCGGGGAACAAAATGTATAACAAAATCCAGAACTATGGCCTTAAACTTCCTGATTACACACACCACTTTCTTAGCCAGGATTTAATTAATTTTTTTCCAGTAAAAAAAAAATTGAATATACTACCTTAACTATTTTAAGTGTAGAGTTCGGTTGTGTTCTGCATATTCATATTAAAAAGTACAGACTTCTGTAACTTTTTAATCTTGCAAGACTGAAACTCTATACTCATTAAACACTAAGTTTTCCTTTCCTCTGCCCCCCAGTTCTTGGCAGCCACCTCTCTACCTTCTATTTCTGTGATTTTAACTACCTTAGATACTTACTAGGTGTGGAAGCATATAGTATTTGTTCATCTGTGACTGGCTTATTTCGTCTAGCAAAATGTCCCCAAACGTGGTCCATGTTGCATCTTGTGACAGGATTTACTGCTTGGTTAAGGCTGCATTATATACCATTGTATATATTTACCACTCTATGTATATACTGCATTTTCTTTATCCATTTAGCTGTCAGGGGACACTTGGGTTGCTTCCGCTTCTACATCCTTTCCAACACTGTTTATTTTCTGTTCTTTTGATAGTGGCCATCCTAAAGGGTGTACAGTAATATCTTGTTGCTTTGATTTGCTTTCTCTTATGATTAATATGTTAAGCATATATTCATATGTTTGTTGGCCATTTCTATATCTTCTTTGGAGAATTGTTTATTCAGGTCCTTTGCTTGTTGTTTAATTGGGTAATTTATTTTTTTATTTGCTATTGAATCATATGAGTTTCATGAATATTTTTTATCTTAATCTCTTATCAGATATATGATTTGCAAATATTTCCTCCAATTCTGTAGGTTGTCTCTTCAAACTATTTATTGTTTTCTTTGATGTGCAGAAGTTAAGTTTGATACTGTTAAAACATCTATACTATCCAAAGTTATCCACAAATTCAATGCAATTTATATGGAAGTCCCAATGGCATTCCTTGCAGACATTTCAAAAACTACCTTAAAATTCATACAGAATCTCACAGCACCCTGAGTCGTCAAAAGAATCTTGAAAAGAAAAACAAAGTTGGAGGCCTCATACTTCCTGATTTCAAAACATATTATAAAGCAACAGTAATCAAGACAGTGTGGTTTTGACATAAAGGAAGATATATAGACCAGTAGAACTGCATAGTGAGCCCAGAAATAAACTGTTGCATACATGGCCAAATGATTTTTGACAGGAGTGACAGGACTACACACTGATGAAAGCTTTCTCTAATGATTAAAAATGTTCCTTCCACAAATGGTGTTGGGAAAACTGGATATCCACATGCAAAAGGTTAAATTGGACCCTCACCTTACATCCTACACAAACTAACTCAAAATGAGTTAAAGACTTAAATGTAAGACTTCTAACTATGAAAATCCTAGAAGGAACCTAAGGGGAGGGTTTGAGACCTTGGACTTGACAATGATTTCTTGGATATAACACCAAATGCACAGGCAACAAAAGCAAAAATAGACAGATGACACTATATCAAACTAACAGACATTTTAAACTAAAAAAAAAAAACAGTGTCATGAAACTCATAGTATGAAGTCTCATTATATGTCAAACAACCACAGGCGGAAGCGCTCTAAGTTATATAGGGGCCTGTTGACAAGGCTTGGGGTTTAGCTAAGTGAAGGTAGAAGGGATAGACAGAGCCTGACCCATATGTCATGGTTGAGACCCAAGGTCACGTGACTCAAGTGAGGAGGGTTAAGTGGTTTGGTGTGGCCAGAGCATTAGCAAGAATGTAAGTGAGAGACACTACAACTTGCCCTACTTTTTAGGGGACACAATTTATCATAGTCCAAAGTAAGTACACTTAATTTTGCTTGATTACTCTTTAACTTCATTTGTGACAGATAATATAAAATTTGTGTTCATTCCAATATTTCTTGAGTGCTTGCTACTTAGAAACAGAGGTCTAAGGCTTCATTCGGATCTAAACCTTATAAAATTCATATTCCCTATTATTTATATTTTATTAAACAAAAGCCTCTTCATGTTGTTAAACCTACTGCTTTCTCTGAGGCCACATGAAAGGCACTAGGAGTATGAAGATAAATAAATGTAAGTTTTTAAATTTGTATCCATAGATTATACTTGTCAGTGTTTTATCTTTTCTCTGAGTCGGACTCAGACTCCTCACAAACATCTTACATTATACATCTCTGAACTAGATATAATGCTCTTCTTAATGTCTTACAAATGGAATTTATTACACATTTACACTTGTTGAATTCAATAATAACTTATTGAGCAGCCCTGTGTGTGAGTCATCAATGTACACAGGAGCTGTGCAGATAAAGAAGGCACAAGCCCTCCCCTCAAAATATAAGAAAACAAAATGAAGGTATAGGAATTTCTAGTGCTGCCCCCCCCCCCATCAATTTAAACAACTATTCACTTGCAAAAGAGTCCCTTCACAAGAGCCAAGGACCTTCAGTGAGAGATTATAGCACCTGGGTGAAGCACAGAAATAAGAAAAGATGCATTGAAGCAAGTGGACAGAAAAGAGATACACGCCAGTCCCATCACCACTTTCCCAAGCCCAGGCAGATTCCTGCGCAGAGGCACCTTCCTGTGGAACAAGGAGAGTGAAGTGAGCTCCTGATTTCACCACGATCCCAGACCTGGCCTGGGCAGTAACAGGCCGACTCCTGCAACGCTAGGTGGCTCCTACAAACCCTGACCCCCATCACCCCCAGGTAGCCACTGGGATCCAGGCATCATCCTTGACACCAGATTCCCAATGGCTCCTGCGAACCCAGGCCCCCAGCTCACCCCGGTGCCTGCCTTCTCCAATATCCCCAGGCAACTCTCTAGGCGCTCCCACAGCACCAGGCTCCCAAGGGCCTCCTGTGAACGCAGGTGCCAGACTCTTCCTGGCACCTGGGGCTTCAGTGGGCCCAGGAGGCTCCCACAGCTCCAGGTGGTTTTCTCAGCTCCAGGTCCCCAGAGAGCCCCCCATGAACACAGGCCCCCAACCCACTTGGACACTGGCCACCTCCAGCGGCCCCAGGCACCTTCCACCGCGCTAGGCTCCTGGCCGCTCTTGTGTTGGTCACTCTTGTGTCGCCAGTCCCATGGCCCTCGGCATCTTCTATGGTGCCAGGCTCCCAACCAACCCCCACGAACTCAAACTCCAGGCGGGCACCTGAAAATGCAGACTCTCAGCCAGGCCAAGCGCTAGGCCAGTTACCATTAATGCATGCTTTAAAGCCACCCCAGCACCACATGGGTCTCACAGCTCCAGGTCTCCAGCCTACCCTAATGCTGGGCCAGCCCCAGGTATTTAACTTCAGACTGGCTCTGCCAGACCCAGACTCCTCCATTTCCAGGGCCACCCCCACAGTCCCAGCCTTGAGGTTGGCTTCCACAGACACAGTGCTGGCTTGCTCCAGGGCCAGATTGGCCCTTCCAGACCCACCCTCCAGGTCAGCTCCAAGTTACAGGCTTCCCTTTCATAATCTGTAAAGGAGATAGTACAGAACATTCTCTTCTCAATAATCTGATTGTACAACCAACTGCTATATATAAAGATCTTAGGATGGTGCCAGGCACTGTTAAGTGTTCGATAAATGTTGGCTATTATCTATTCTATATATGATTTTTTTACAAATTTAAAGGTTTATAAATGCAGGACTATGATTTATACAAACATACATTTCCAACTGTTTTTACTTCTGTCAGAGATTTAATAGCTCACCCCCATTTTCTTTATAAGCATCATAAAGCTCTTCTCTGCAGTGTGAGATCCATTGGTCCAGAGGTGGAGTAATAGAACTTGGTACAATGCATGAAGGCTGAGACCCTTAGGATGATGTCTGGGCCCCGGATACATGTTGATTCATTTAACTTAAAGGAGATAGGAGTGGCATGTTTCATGAATGAAAAGATACATGACGACACAGGTGACATTAACTCAGATTGGGTGGTGCAAGAATACTTGGGTGCTAAGCAAGGATTGGGCCTCAGCAGCTTCAAGGACCATCGTAGTTGCCTGGGGTTAGTATGGAGAACGGGGTTTCTCTGGGAAGCATGGAAGTCAGACTCCGATTCTCAAGCAAACCACACAGGTTTGACAATATCATTTCTATGGCACCAGAATGGATAGAACAACCAAACAAACAACCATACACTGTAGGTTTGACCCCGAAGTGCACATCACATAGGCTCCTGCACTGATGTGTCTGTTGTGAGTCACTGAGTTTGTGTACCCAGTGCATACATAAAATATGATTTCCCGATTTACTTCCTGAAAGATTTGAGAAAGTTTTATTTTAACAAAGCAAAATAATATAATTTTTTGCATCTGAGAATCATGGAGCATAATTATACACATCATATTTAACTACTTTACCAGGCCCATGCCAACCTCATGTTATAGAACATGGCCAGCTTCTCTTCATGTGTCTGTTTTTTATTGTGGTGATAGGGTAAATGAGTGGAAATAAAACTAATAACATAAAATGTTCTTTCCACAAACACCAAAAAACAGAGATTCAATAAATTGAAACCATGTTGGGTCTAAGGTCATGCTTAATTAGCATAAAGAAAACCCTGGAGGATGAGAAAGACCCCTGTACAGATGAGCAGCTCAAAATTAAATGGTCACATGTGAAATAAAATTGACAACACCAGCAAAATGTAGTCATATTGCTTCAGGAAAGTCTTACCAGCTAGGCTGAGAGAGAAGTCTAAAAGGGACATGGGGCCCTTCTAACACAAAGAAGTGAAGGTGGCCAGCGTGCCAGAGTGTGCCACAAATATTTTATCATATTCAGCTTCCATTTCTTTTATAGTAAAAACTGTAATAATAGCCAATTGGGCAAGATTATTAGAAGAACTATATGTTAATTCATGTATGAGAGTCCCTCATTTAATACATGGCACATTTTAGGAGCTCAGTTGGTTTGATTCAGTTCAGTGGAGAGTATTCAAATAGGCAGGATAAATTTTTTTAAATGTTGGTCAAACATCTGGTTATTTTGGTGTTATCTAGACATGTTGGATTGACTCTTACTGGATGAATAATCAAAGATTATTCATCCAGATGTTTCATATTGTGCAAGTACACTAGGATTACATGTTTAATTATGAAAGAACAGCCAATAACACAGTCTAATAGATATGCATGCAAAGACAACAATGTCAGATAGACTTAAAGCATTTTAAAAGCTCTGACTCCCTTTCTTATACATTTAAGCGTTCCAGGAAATTTAATTTGTGGAGAAACTGAAGCGCACAAGTTTGATTTGAAAAGTTACTTGTGTAACATTTAACCTGATAAATACTAGGAATCTAATTTGGGTGGATGATCTGAAGAAGAATAAGGTGGAGCTCCTAAGTGCTAGTTGTGCCTTTTTAGACAAATGATTTGATAGAAAGAATACACCAGTCCCTCTCTATATCATGGTTCCCTTATCGTGGTCTCACTGTATCACAGGATTTTAAAAAATATTATATTTAATTATTTATCATGGATTTTTTGCTATATCGCGGGGTTTTGCAGTACTGTATATGTATGTTGTTAAAGTTACATAGGTTTAGTAGTGTAGAATATGTTTAAGAACATAAGTAGTGTTTATAAAAGTATAGAAAAGGTTAATAAGGGAGTGGGGAAGGTTAATAAGGGACTGGGAATGGTTTATACGTGTGTGGGAAGGGTTTATAAAGCCTTAAAATATATATGAATACTAAAATAAATGTAAGGTTCCTACTTCGTGTATTTTCACCTGTCGCTGGGAGGGGGGTGTCTAGAACGTAATTCCAGTGATAAGTGAGGGAATACTGTATATATTGGCAGAAACTTATCAATTATAAAATGGCAAGTAACACAATCTTACCTCAAACTGACTTGAGCCAAAAATAATTGAATGGTACATCTAAATCAAAAATCAAAAATTAAATGGTAGATCTACAGTCAGGCTTGACAGGAACCGAACGCTCTTCCACTGTCACCAGGACTTTATCTTTTTCTATCTCTCACCTTTCTTTTTTAAATTTGGAACTTTACTTTTAGATACACTTTCCTCTTGTTTGACAAGTGACTACCAGAAGTCCTTCTGATGTCAACCCCCCATAATTCAATCACATCACCAGAAAAAGTGGGATGCCATTTCTCAGGAGTTTCAGTAAAAGTGCTGGAATGTAGCCCATTGTCCAGACTTCAGTCATATGCCCTTTTACCATAGGACATGGGGCTCTCTAATCGATCGACTCTAATTTGGGGTGGCAAGAAGTTAATAGAAACAACACTATGTCCACTCGAACCAATGGCCGGAGAGTGGGGAGAAAGATTTTCTAAAGGAAAAATAATGGTGTTATCACTAAAAAGGAGAAATATATATCCACTGTAAACCTTTTACTCACACCAAAAAAAAAAAAAAATGTCTTGGGTAAAACTTAGTATGTAAAAGCTATAGAAGTTCAAAGCTGATCTGATTTAGGAAGGGATGGAGATCTGGAGTTCTGCCCCCTCAGTCTGCAAGATGCCCTTCTGACATCCTTGTACCTCCTCAGAGCAATAAAGAAGTAACTGCAAATGCCTTCTTCCACCTTATACTTCCAGCTTGCTAATAATTGCTCCCAATTAAAAAAGCTTATTCATGTAAATTATTTAGAAAAATGCCTGGCATATAGTAAATTCTGAATATATGTTTACCATTAGTGACATTAAATCCATATGATTAACTATATAATTAATTATAATAATCATTTGTATAACCAAATTATTTTATTATTATTTTACTCAAACATTAATTTCAATATTTCTATGAGTAATGGGTCATTAAGAGTACTCTTCACCATCTCAGAAGGATAATGCCAATTGGTGCCAGGAGAATATCTTCTGAGAAAATACCATCTAATTTTGACTCTACTGTGTAAAATTATGTACCTTCTTGCTCACTAATACAGGCCCTTATGTTTAAAGTCTTAATAACAGAAATCCTAAAACAGGATCCCCTTAACATTCCTAAATGTTCATATATACACCATATTTTATTATTCTTTGTTATAAAATTTTCTCCAAGATCTTGTGCTTCAGTATACCTCTTCATAGCTAGCCTTGATCACCTCAAATGAAAAACCAAAGTTTATATTATAAATACTCTAATACTTTCTAACTGTTAAAAGTTCTGCTATAACTCTACAAAAAGTAGTCATACCCATTCCCTCTCCATATACAAGCAAGAGCAGGTGTTAAACAGAACTTTTCCTGTTGTCTGGAAGTTCTGACCGGGGTCCCAAGGTGAAAATAGCTAGTATTAAAGTCTCTTACATTCCAAAGAGAAGCTCTCAACCAACCACAAGGATTGCTGAGAGGTGGCCCAAACAGTTTCCTTAGCCCATTCTCTATCACCCACTTCTGCCTTATGTAGAAGACAAGCTTTGTCACTCATGAAAATTTACGAGTATTTCTGGGGAACATTTCTCAGTCTGGTAGGAAATGTTATGCTTTGGTTTTCTCCTTCCTTTGGGAGGATGAATAGATAGGTTTTACCTTATCATCAAGAAAAGTAAGGGGCAGAGTAGGGGCTGTTAGAAAGGAGAAAAGTTAGCATTTCACTTCCTGTCTGGATATTTAAGGATAAAGGAATTTGTAGCTCTGTTTCTAGTCACCATCAGAGAAAAGTAGGAAGATATTTTTGGGAGCAGCCTGCATTTCCAGGATTTTATGTGTAATAAAATGTTTTTTCTTGGGCTAGAGAAAAACATTATAGAAAGTGCAGGGATTGAGTCTGAGCCATCTTGAAAGAACTTTGACCTAAAAGGCTGCTTCATGTCTAGGTCACCATTGCAAAAGGAGTCTATACATTCTGTGTCACTGAAGTAGAAATTGAGGGAAAATTGAAAAGGGTTAGTCAGTATAGCACCCAATTTCAGGGAATGATGCAAGTTCTCCGCTATGGCGGGGATAGTGGGCAGAGGAGTTCCAAAATTCAATGACTGCTAGTATCTGGATGTCTGCTTGACAAAAGTCACTCAAGAGCTGGTAGGGCAGCAGAGTGTGAATGGCACCAGGCAAGTAAAAAGTCATTTTATCTTTTTATTTCTCCTTTCTTTTTCCTGCTCAAGACTTAGAGAATGGTGGGAGGGGTGAGAGAGAGGGGAGGGGTAAAAGGCCTGAGAAGAACTCAATCCCAGCTTCCCTCCCCACAGTAAGTGGCTAAGGTTGGATCAGACACATGCTGGGAAGAAAGGGAAAGGAGAAAAAAATTTATAAAAATACAAGGGAAATAGCAAGGGCAGGAAATAAACTAAGTGGGAGATTGAAAGTTTAATGATTAGAGCTCTATCTCATAGGCATTCTTTTTTTATACATAAAATAACAATTGTAACAATAACAGGAAGTAACTTGAAAATCTCATTACTTTTTTCTGATATTCCGACGGAGAACGGGGATTGGGTCTGAAGAGCTATGTTAAAGAAAACTAACACTATGGCTGGTTAAACCTCATCAAGACTTTTGCTATCCACATGCCATTTACAAACATTTTCCAGAAATTGTCTCAGAACTCCTTGCTACCTTCATCACAGTTCCCCAAGGATCCACATTTGCTCTGAACAACTTGGGCACACATCCAGTCATTCAGGATGATGGCAGGTTTTTGTGTGAAGTGGTTCGATTTTAGCTATACTCCATGTTTTTAAAGAATAAATAACATTCACCATGGTTTAATTCAGTATTTGTTAAGTGCCAGACACTCATCTAAGGTACTCTTGATTCAACAATAAACTGGGTTATCAGGTTTCTGATTTCTTTGCACTTATGTTTTAAAGGAAGAATGAAATAATACATGAACAAACAAGAAAAAATAGCACATGATATTAAGTTCCAAGCGGGGAGTTTAAATAGAGTGAAGTGGCAAGCTGGTCTCTTTAAATTGGTACTCAAAGAAGTCTCTGTGCTTGTAGGAAGTCCTTTATGTTGATGAAAGACAAGTGTGAGTTGGGAAGAGCATGGCATAAATCACAAAGAAAGATGGGTCCTTCTGTCCTATTCTGCCAGGATTCATTCCAAGAGAAATGTTCTGCCCTTCCTACCTGAGAAAGGAACCAGCAGAAGCTGCTTAATTTGGTCTTGCTTAGTTGTGAATTAGGTTTATATACATACCATTATATTTCTAACAGAGTGAGACTGGATGACCCATTACATTTAAATCTGGAAGAGGAATAATTACTCAACCTTTTTAGAACCCTAGACGCCTACAGCAAGTTGGGCACATTTTCCATTAACTTTAAGAGATGAGGAAATTGAGTCCCTGAAATAAATGAGTCATTTAAGGCTGCGTGTTGATTCTGGGGCTCAGCCCAGGCCAAGGTTAATCTTTCTGATTCCAGATTAAAGCATTGGAATAGTCCAACTTCTCTAACTAAGCCAAAGTGACACTGCTGGCTAATTTTATATTACATATTGAATGTCCACGTTATAGTGGCCATTGGGCGGATTGACACAAAGAAATTAGACAAGCTGTTAGAATATCCAATGACTAACCACTAAAATAGAATCAAGGAAAACAATATTAAAAATACCCAGAAATACACCATTTGGACTACATTTTAAAAGCATACTGTAGGCACATCTCAGAGAACCAAAATGGCAGCTCATGAAAAACATACTTCTTTGGACTTTAGCCATTGAGGGGAACCTGGGTTCCGAATGCAGTCGCTCTAAGCACAGTACGTTATTTTCTTCCTTGTTTCTAACCCTCTTCACCATCTGCTTAGTTTTATCAAAGGGAGCCTCCAGCAGCAAAATCAAGGGTGCAAATATGGCCTTCGATAATAAGTAAATGCCCAAATCATGCTTTCCAAATTACTTAGAAATGGTGAAGGCAAAGACAAGCTCTGTTTTACCAAAGGCAAGTAGTGCTTCAGCAAAATTTGTGATCTCTGCTAAGAATGTAACTTAATCATTAATGATCTGAAAGCTTGGCAGAGACTTTAATGATAGAATGCATGTGTTCTTGATGTTTATTTATGCAGATTTCAAAGGGTGTTTAAAATTATTATATAAGGGTTTTGATGTGCTTGAAACAAACAAACAAAACCAAGAACTTGGGTATTATATGAAGCCTATTATTATTATTATTAGTTGTCAAATGATCTTTAATTGAAATATTTTCCTTTGTAGTTATTAACTAGCCAGGCACCCCACTGCCCCACTGCTGATGTCATCTGTGATGTCATGAGGGTGGTGGCCATCAACATTGCAGCCCAAACACTGGGCAGTCCCCAAGAACTCTTTAATGATTCCAGAGAGTTCTCTAGCTAAAGATCGGTGCCACATCTGTCGGGCAATACAGACAATCTCATCAAAAGTGATATTTCCGCTGTGCTTAATGTTTTTTGTTTTTGTTTTGTCTTTGCTTCTTTCTGTCTCACGGTGGTTTTTCGAGGGCTTTGGTGATCGGAGCAGAGGCAGACATACTGCCTCAATCTGGGCCTGTCTGTCCTGAACGATCAGTTTCACTGCCATCCTCAGACCCTTCCATTCACTGGTTGCTCTGGCAATGTCATCACCAATCTTTTTTGGAGACAGGCCCAGAGGACTGATCTTGGGGGCCAGAGCAGACATGACACCAACTTCCCCACTGGTGCACCTCACATATATGACTTTGATCTGTTGGGGTCGAACTTCAGTGGCTTGTGGAAGCAGCTGGTGTCAGGTGAGCCCAGATTCTGCGTGGCCAAAGAAAGTTGTACCTTAGCCTCCTCTGAGCCAAAAGCTGAAAGACTCTCTTTGTTATTGAAGGGAAAGAGTGAGAGATTTAAGCTGGGGATAGTTTGCTTGACTCAGAAATGACATCAGATAACCCCAGTAAGAGTTATTCATGTTCCCAACTGAAATTATTTAAACACCTTAAAGGAGTGGAGTAGGGAAGGCAAGTGGTGAACAAATGTATAGTCAGGGCTTACTTTGTATTTATTTGAGGGTAGACTTCGTTTGTGCCCTTGAGAGCTTACAGCTGAAAGAGAAAGGTAGGCTCAGAAGGAGATATTTTGAATTACAGGTGAACATGGGGCTAACAGAGGTTTGCTGAGGTTGTTAATGAAACACAGAAGGGATGACATCACTTAGAGAAATCAGGGAACATTTCCTTGGGAGGCTATGTATTATCATGAGTTCACTAAGTTTTCCTCAAGCTGTTTTTATGTATGTGATAGAAAGTAAGTTGCAATGAAATCATAATGTTGATCAGTTTTTAGAACAGAAAAGAATCTCCAAAATCATATGTTGTCCTCAGATGCAGGGGAGCCAGGTCTATGAGCCCAAGAAAGTCAGTGACAATGGCCAAGACAAACTGAGCCATTACATGTCATGTGAGGTGCCAAACACGTTTTCACAGGTTCCTCAGGGAGGGTAGCCAAACTATCTGCTTAGCAATGCATTTTGTTGGATTCAATTTCCTTAACACTGTTATAGAAAGTCAGTGAAGCTAGTGAGGAGAGAATGATCTTTTCCCACAAGGGGTGGGCTTCCAATGTTTACTGGGGCATTTTGACTATTTTTTAAATGTGAAATTGTTTCTCTTGACCCTCAAGCATGTCTCTGTCTGCAGCCCTAAAAACTGACTTCACTCAATCTCATTTATTTAGGTTTCTGTTCAACTCTCCCAAGTCTATTGGTCAACAAATAACTTTTTGGCATGGAATAAAATTTCTCAAATGATCTTAATCTAGGTAGAAAGAAAAGCTTTGCATATTTGCTGAGGGTCAATTAAAATATATATATATACACACGTACATATATATTTTCTCCGTATACCAGTTCTCAGAGGATTATACAAATGTGTTTAGTATTCACATTCTAGAATATATCTCCTCTTTGTGGAAATAAAAGATTTCTTCAGCTCAAATGCCCAAGTAAAATAGCTTCGTCAGGAGTTGTACACTTAAATAGATCAGCCCACTTTGATGTTTAAGGAATGTCATTTTGGTGTTTTTGACTTTGGAAACAATTTTTTAAATCTTATTTTTTAATACATTGCATTAGTTTCATATTGTTGCCATAATGAATTACCAAAAACTTAATGGCTTAAATTAATTCAAAGTTTTTGTATAGTTCTGGAAGTCAGAGATCTGAAATGAGTCTTGCAGGCCTGAAATCAAGGTGTCTGAAGTGTGTTTCTTGCCTCCAGGGGAGAGCCACTGCCCTTGCTTGTTCAGCTTCCAGCCTGCATTGCTTGGCTCAGGCCCTTCAGTGCCCCAGCCTCTGTTTGAATGGCTATGTCCCCATATCTGACAGCACCTCTTGTTTTCCTTGTGATGAAAAGGAGTCCACCCAGATCATCTCCCCATCTCAATAGCCTAAAATTAATTGCATCTGCAATTTTTTTTTTTTGCCATGAAATATAAAATATTCACAGGTTTAGAGGATTAGAATGTGGCCTTCTTTGGGGATCTATTATTCAGACTATACTATACATCAATAAGTAAGAGAAAATAAAAATAAATAACTTTCAACAAAGCAATAACTTTGAAAGCAATAGCTATGAAGGATTCTTCTTTTTCTTTTTTTTTCCTAAAAAAAACGCCAACAAACCCAAAGGCATCAGAGTATCTTTATAACCAACGTAATATGAACATAATACAAATTAAATGTGGGATTTTAAACGTCTTCCAAAAAATTAAATGAACTTTTGCCAAGTAACTCATAGTTTCTACTTTCTACTGTGGTCAAGGACAAACAAAAAAGTCACTCTGCTATATGAGGACACTATTTAATATACACATTGAGAAGAGCTCATTTAAAACCCCATTAGCTGCCAAAATAAAATTGCAGTTTTAACCTACCAACCTGAAATTACCCAGAAATTTCAAAAGTAATTTAAAGCCATGAGCTGGGAGGGATTACAGGCCACATAACATCCTAAATGTGCGAGACAGATGCTTCTTTGTGCCAGAGGTCAGTGCTCAATCCTGCTCTTTGTGTTGTCAGCTGAGCCTGATAAAGAGAGGATGCTAGTGGGGTGGGGTGGGGATGAAATGGAAGGGGAAGATCTGATACTAAGATACACACACAAAAGGGGGAAAGGCAAATAAGAGGATCTCTAAAAGAAACCAAAGAGAAAGAGGAAGAGGAAGAAGTACAAAACAAAGCAAACTCCCAATCACTTTCTACAGGGCTAATTCCTGAGTATGTGAAAAGAGGTTAAGACACTGATATCTGGTGAGCATTCTACCAGCATTTGGCATGAATCCTGCATTATTTAATTTAATTCTTTTGGAAATCCTGTGGGGCAGAACGACTTATACTTCTTTTATAGATGAGGGTCCTAGAGAACAAAAATATATTTATGAGAGGAAGTTCACAGGGCAAAGTTGGCAGCAGAGAAAAAATGGTAAATTGGGTGTTTTGCTTCTAATGTCCCTGTATAGCATGCTATTTCCTGCTCCCTTATTCTAGAAAAAAAAAAAAAAAAAAACGCTTCTATATTATATTTCCTTTACACTAGAAGACACAACTAAGACAGCATTTTTCTCCAGGTAATTAAAATGAATTTTTAAGACTCTTGTTAGAGATGATATGGTGTTGGGTAGAAAAGATACATAATATAATAAGTAAAATATAATAAGCTGATTCTTGCCTCTATTCTCGAAACAAAAACAAGTATTCAAGAATAAAACAAATAAAAATTTCCTTCCAAGTGTTCTAGGATTGAGCACGGCACACAGAGTTCCTGCCCATGTGGTACCCGCTGTTTAAATGGGGAGTCAAGGCAAAAGATTATATTAAAGTTGATAGCAAAGATGGATGATTATTATGATAAGACCAGTCTGAGTTCTAGTGTGTATAGAGCAAAGGTGCCTGAATTAATTTCTAGAGCAGCAGGGATAGCTTTCCAGAAGAAACGGTGTTTGGACTGAGATCCAAAGGATAATTAAGAATTAACTAGGAGTAAAGATGAAGGATGCTCAGGGGATATTATCTAATTAATCTTTGTATTTCAAGCATCTCTGGTCTGGTGCCTGAAACAGTTGGGCATTCAATGAGTACGATATAAACTGATTTAAGAAGGAAATTGTAAATGATGAGTACAATTTGTGTTGGCCGTGAAGAGGGTATGTGACAAAACCCTGCGAGGATGCTGCAGCTGTGATAAAGGGAAATTCAGAGTTCTTCCCCATGCCCCGGTATAACAGAGACAGACAGGGCCTGCTGCAAAACACGGCAAAAACAAAACAAAACATTTTTTTCTCTTTTTAGGAGCATAAAGGAACTATAAACTTTGAGACACTACAGACCTTAGGCTCAATGAGACATATTTGACATACTTACCTTATATATTTGAAAATTTTAAATTCCCAGTGCACACCCGGCACGCAGGCAAGCGCTGAACTGCGGTTACTCAGGCTCTCCTGCGGAGGTGAAGCATCGCCCAGTGGAACTGCTGCGCCGACAGGAATGTCCTACAAACCTGCGCCATGCAATATGGAAGCCACTCGCCACATGGGGCTACTCAGCCCTCAAAAAGTGGCTGGTGCGAATGAGGAGCTGAATTTCTCCAGTGTTTTTTAAAATGTATACAAAAAGTGGCTTATTGAACCGCACCTATCGACAGTGTGAATGGACGAGAGAACATATTTTTTCTAGGGAGAGGCTTAGGTTAAAAATGTAAAAGCTACCAGATGAATCCATAGTTTTATTGTTAACATATTTGTTGTTGAGATCAAGAGAATGAAGCATCGTGTTCTTCTACAATGGATTCCAAAGCATCAAGGTCAAGGACAGATTATTACCTGGAAGACAAAGTGGATGCAGTTCTGGGGCAATTTAGGAGGCCTGAAACTTACCGCAGTGCAGGCAACGTGGGATCGTCTTGGATTACACTCCACAGAAACCCTCCACTTAGTATCAATACATTTTTGGCAAGTCTTTTAGTCTCTGTATCAGTGCCCTGACCTGAAAAATGGGAATATTATCAACCACAAAAAATAGCATGTGTTATTTGACTGGCTTAGTATCTGTTATGTATTAGGCCCTTAAGAGAAAGAAGTCGATTATCCTTTCCAGAAGTATCTAACGCATTTGGAAGAAGAAGAACTTGACCTTGGGGGCCCATTTCATATTAAGGATTCATTTACTGGTACTTTCTGACGAGTCAGTGAAACACAAAGAAGAGTGACTACTGAGATGCTGACTGTGAGGAAAGAATAAGGCAACTGGTTAATTTCACACTATCCCGAAGAGCCAAAATGGAACAATAACTGTATTTACCTATTACAGCTCATGACTGAAGTTAAGCCGTTGCTAATCCTTGGAGCTATTCAGACTTTCCAAGGGGGGGTGGGAGGCTCAAGGAAGAGAAAACCCACACAGCTCTCTCTAGGTAAATCTTTGCAATTGTTTACAAGGCAAAAAGAAATTCTCTATAGAAACCAAATATAAACAGCATATGCTATTAAACTCAAAACACATGAAAAAAACAAAAGAAAGTCACATATATTTTCTCAGTGCGACAGGGTCTGAGGCAAGTTTTGGGAGAAGTTGAATAAGGCCACAAAAAAGGCCTTAGCTTCTTTCAAGGATCATTAAAATAACCCCTTCTCCCCCCCCCACCCCCAAAAGGATTTTGTCTCTTTAATATGGATGCCTGTCAGAAGCCCACAGAATACATTAAATTTTCAGAGCACACATACATTGTCATGCGGTGGAAAGCAATTATAGCTGCATAATGTAAATTTATAGTTGGATAATGAAGATTTTTCCCACTGAACCTCTTCAAACAGATGGGTTTTTTTTTCCCTGAAGTTAATTTCACGTTAAAGATTTCATTATAATTTCATTAAAGAAGATAGTCAATATTGATTATTTTAGTATTAGTTCTTGTAAAAAAGTTAATTATCCCATACAGCAGTTTTTTTATTATTGCATGACAAATTAGCACAAACTTAGGGGTTTAAAACAACACCCATTTACTAGCTCACAATTCTGTAAGGTTTTCTGCTGGGGATCAAGGTTGAAGTCAAGAGGTTAGCTGACTGCATTGTCATCTAGAGCTTGGGGTCTACTTCCAAGCTCATTGCTGTTGTTGGCAGAATTTAGTTCCTTCCAGGGACTTAGGTCTCTGCTTACTTACTGTATGTCAGTTTGGGACCTCTCTCAGCTTTTTAAACTCACATTCCTTCTCATGTGGCTCCCTCTATCTTCATACCAACAATAGTTAGCCTAGTTCTTCTCAAGTTCTGAATCGTTCTGAATTCCTTTTTCTACCACCGGCCAGAGAAAACTCTCTCCTTCTAAAGAGAAGGGGGGCTGGGAGGGGAGAAGCAGGAAAAGAAGAGGAACAGTCTAGTCAAGGAACTAGTATAAATGACCTGTGGATATGGAGAACAGGGCGGGGACTTACTATGGGGGTGCAAGGCAGTGGAGAGCAATGGGGGGAAAATTGGGACAATGGTAAAAGAACAAAAATTAAAACAATTTTTTTAAAGATGTTTATAAACTGAAAAATAAATAAAGTGGTCCATATGATTAGATTGTACCCACCAAATAATCTTATCATAAGGAGAACTCTGCTATATAACATAATATAATCACCAGAAAGCTATCTTATATTTATAGTTTCCAGGGATCAAGGCAATAAATATTGGGGATCATTTCTGGAATTCTGCTTCCCATACCCTGGAACTCACAAGTCATCTTCTATTTAATTCAAGTAGTAATATCAGCAGCATTAAAATACTGTCTAAAGAGGCACTCTTTCATTTAAATAAGCATTGCTAATGTAACCCCTTTTCCTGTACCACGTCACTCCCAGAAAACAGATAGCTCTTTAGTTCTTCTTGTTCTAAATATATTAATTTAATCAAAATTTAATGGGCCACACTAGGAACCAAGACATGTGCTCAGTTCTCTGCTGCTTACTTGAAAATGACAAAGTCTGCTGCACATAAAGAAGTCGTATGTCAGTGCAGAAAATGGCATAAACCACTATGATAATATGATAATATGCCCTGGCTGGTTTAGCTCAGTGGATTGAGCGTCGGCCTGCGAGCTAAGTGTCGCTGGTTCGATCTTCCAGTCAGGGTACATCAGAGAAGGAAAACTCTGACTCCAAAAAACCTCCGCTGCCTTGCGGCATACCTCTTCAGGGGAAAGGCTAAGGGAGTAAACCCCGACAGAAAATCCGGAGCCGGAGTCCCTAAGGCGGTTTGACGTTGTAGTCAACACCGGCAACTCCTGCGGCGCACCTGAACCCAAGCTGTATCGACTCCGTCTTTCCCTTGGACCCTTCAGCTGCGAAGAGAGGGGGGGTCTGCTGCATGGGCAACAGCAGACCCTCCATATTACCCTGCCCAGGCTCTGTAGCTTCAGCGTCATCGCAAGATGTCGATTCAACACGGGAGGAGACAGATACCATGTCACTCCCGAGTCGGACTGCACAGCCATTCTTGGCGGTGCAGATAGACTCTGAAGAAGCTACACCATCGTCTCTCGAGACGGACGGCTGCCGACCGACTATGATAATATGAGGTAAGTGTGCTTAAGGTTTGCTCTTAGTAGGTGCGTACCTTTGATGCGATGTAATGGAGTATAAAAACCATGCATTTTGCAGAGCACAGAAGGGATTTATAGATGAGCTTCATCACTTATTCAACCTTCAGATTTTCATTTGCTTAACATTTTAGAGCCTCAGTGTATTCAGCTGTTTAGCGGAGATCACCAAACATACCTCATGTTTGCTGGAGAATTCTGACTAAAATAACATAAAAGCACACAAGTGACTCTTAGCACTTGTATATCTGTTTCTCTTGCAGAGAAGGGCTTTCTAACCTGCACCTCAATGTCAACCGCAGAAGTTCAGGCTGAAGATGAGCTGAACAAACAACGATATTTTCCCCAGAAACTGTCCTACCTGTTGGCCTCTCAAACTTCCATTTGTGGGATTTTGACTAAGATTTAATGAATGGTGTTCATACAAGATAATTAGAGTATAGGTACGGAACAATATATAGTTTTACTTTTTTGTCTTTCAGAAGCTTGGAGATTACTCACAGATAATAACCACTTAGCCTGTGCTGACAATTATCGTGAAATAACAATACACCAATTAACAACACAGATCCTAAGAGGGGACTTAAAAATGGTCTGTTCTTGTACCTCAAACTATCTCTCTAGAACTCTTATTTGTACTGTTGATTTGCTTATCAGGATTTTCTTTCTGGGCAGGTGTAGTTCACACCAGATGTCTGAATGACCTCAAGATTCTAAATTAATGGGGCCTGAAACAGTAAAATATTCAACAGTGTACATGTTCTTTCAAGTATTTTTCATGGGGAGTCTTTGTGAAACTGCAGAATTCATCCCACTGAAGTTGGGCTTAATTCTGAGAATTCTGAACTTCCTGTGTTTATAGTAAACATTGGGAATTTGAGAGTACTGAGCTCTTTGTCAATCTCATAATGAGGGATTTCAAAAAGGTGAACAGATCCAAACGTAAGATAAGGTTAAGAGAGTTGGATCGAATTTCCCAGTTGCCTAAACTTTGTCAATTTGTGAGATTTAACTATAAAGGTTATTCACAGTTAACCACAGTGGGAAGCTAATAGTAACTTGCTGGTCCTCAATTTAAAGAGAACCTCAATAATGAAAAAAATATATATTGATTTCAATGCTTCCTTTTTCATCCTTAATCATGTTTAAAAAAACATAGAATTTTACAAGCAGCATATACATGATCTATAAGCTCCACTCTTAGTCTTAAAAGTTCCCTACAACTTCACAGTACAGTAGTCCCCCCTTATCCACAGGGAGATACATTCCAAGACCCCCAGTGGGTGCCTGAAACCACAAATATACTGAACCCTACTATGCTTTTTCCATGATGGGCCCAAGCAGCAAATTTATATATCAGAGTCAATCAGACAATCAACCAATGCATATTTATGACTTATTTTTATATGACCCAAATTACTGATACATTTCTGAGTTTAAAATGGAAAAATATATATATATGAGAAATGTTAACTTTGATTGTAAGCCTCAGAGGTATGTTGTCTTAGTTGAGGCTGAATTTTAGAGACAAATGCCCAGATTCAAGCAATACTGTTTTCAGGGACTGAACATATCAGTTGTGGCTTTTACATGGGCCGAAAGCATCCTCCTTGCTTTTCTCTCATGAATTATGACCACTTCACCGAGAAGCAGAGCATTTCCCATAAATGTCAGTACTAGCAATTATAAGTACAAAATGGTAAATTTGTAAAATAATTTAGGAAGACAATGTATCACATAACAATGAAGAAGTACTAGGTAATTTATCTGTGATATGACTATTTCGCAATACCACAGATTGTCAGGACAAATGTAGATGGGCAGCATATGTTTATATCCATAAAACGAGTTCTCTAGTAGACTTCACATTAACTGTAATTACATAATTAAGTGATTTTCTTAAAAAAAAAAAAAAGTCACAGCATCACTCCTCATCCTAAAACCCTGCAATTTGAACTCTGTATTTTTAAACAATATCTCATAGCTTTCTATACTTCAGGAAAAAAATCAATTATTTATAATTACTCACAAAGTTACAACAATCCTTTAGGGTAACTATAATTAATCTCTATTTTAAAGCTTAATCATGAAAGGCTCATAATTCAAAGAGGTCTGTTTTATATTTCAGCCTTCTCTCTTTCCACTGCACCAGCTAGAACATGGCAATATTAAGTTATTAAGCTACTCATAAATTAAGATCTCACAGTTTTCAAAATTAAAAACCATGCAAATACATACTGCACACAAATCTTATTTTAGTCTCTTGAAGAAAGTGGTTCTTAAAGTAATTCCTAAATTGTATATTTTATGTTATGATTGATTAAACATTCATCCACTAAAGACTGTGATCTTGGTAAGTGGTCATACATTACCAGGAGTGTGATAACACATTCTGATTAGAATTTTTTAAATTTTTTTCTTAATTTTTAATTTTAACTGTCAATCTAACAATCTTTCAGTTACTAAGAGGCACTGAGAATTTAAAGCTACATTAACAAGAGCAGGAACATCAGTCTGAAAGTGTGTATTATCCTTTGAAATGAGACAAACAAATAACGATGTCTTTATCAAAGTTCCTGTGTCTTCAAAGGGCCCTTTTGTCGCCCAAGAACAGGAGATGAATCTTGTGGTTGCAGAGACGGCATAGATGTGTGGGAGTGGGTCATTGACTCCAGAGAGCAGAGCAATCATGGTAGAGAAAGAGCCTCTTCATCTTTAAGTGGTTGGCATCTTGTCAATCCAGGTTAAGCCTAGCTTGTGAGAAGCTTCAAATGCGTAAACAGAAAGAAGTGGCCTTGTTTTTTGGTGGGTAGCTGTCTCCCAAGCAAAATAACTTCCCCACAGGGTTAGGTGGTATAGAGGGTTGTGCCATGGACTTGGGACATCAAGAATTTCCATTTAAAAATACTTTTTATATTTATGATGTTTATAAAACAAGTTACCATAGTTTTGAAGCATTTACATAAGCATTATTATGCAGCTTGTTGTGATTGAGCATTGTGGGAGAGGGGTTGTGGCTGTTCCTCTCTTAACTCAGCCCAACTTCCCATTATTTATTTTTGAAAATGCCCTAAGGACTTTCTCGTCATTAAATATTATTGAAACCCCATGTAAAATAACTGGAACGTTTGTATTCAGTTTCCCTATGGATTATGCCAGCGTTTCCAAAATAATGCCGAATATATTTGGCTAGCTTGTTTTTCACTTTGTGAACCTAAGATTAAACGAACCAACAAAAGTTAACAGTTTTCATAAACAATATATAAACCTAGTAGACATCTGCTTTGCCTCTTAAGCCACTAATAAGGAAGAGATATGGAACCAAGAGCCCCCAAAATGGATCTTCTGTAAAAGCAAGCAAAATACTCATCTAGCAAGTATAGAATGATCACAGTCATGAAAGCACTTGTAAAACAACACAGCGTGATGAGTAAGGCTTGTCCTTGGGGTCAGAGAGATGGTCCGGAACTGCTCTCACTTTTGCTTTCTAAGCTTCACTTTTTTTTTTGTTTTTTGTTTTTTTTTTTTACAAGTATAAAAAGGGAATCATGACAATTCTCATTCATTCAATTCCATGTGTTGAGTGACTGTTATGAGCTACATACTCTTTTGGTGCTGAGGAACTAGCACTGAAGAAGAGACCAGGAATCTCTGCCCTTGTGGAAACTGGGTTTTAGTTGGGGTGAAAAAAATAGGGACATAATAAATAAATGCGTAGTGACATGAAAGATGAAGAAGAGCAAGATTGTAAGGAAAGAGTCCTAGGGGAAGATATTTTAAGTAGTGTGGTTCGAAAGAGCCTTACTCTTACAGGAACATTTGAACAACTATTTTAAAGATGAGGGAGTGAATATACCTTTTCTAGATGAAGATATTCCAGGGAGAGAGAATGTGGGTCCCTGTTTTTGGCCGCTCTGAGCTGCTGTTCTCCAAGATAACAATGCTTTGCTTGCAAATGCAATGTCCCATTAGGACCAACTTGGAAGTAAGCCTTAGCAAACCTGGGTTCAAGGTTGTCTTTCCAACAGGGAATGGAGGTAGGGACTTTTTTATGTGGGAGATAGGAGGTTGGTGTTAGAAGAAAAAATCATGGCACGTGACCAATACATCCACCGTGTGCATCATAACAGAGAAACAGTTTAGAAATATTATTTCAGAAATGGAGAAATTGGATTTGGATATTTATGGATTGGCAATTCGCCTAATGGATAAATCAGGCATGAGAACAGGAGAAAGAAGAAAAAAATCCAAAACTCAGTAATGCTGTTCTGAATGAAATGTTTAAAATGAAACAGAATCTCAGACCTCAGGTGCTAGTGATTCTTTTTCCAGGTTTTCTGCCACACAAGTGATTTTTTTTTTTTTTTGATTCTCCATAAAAAGCCATGCTAAAAGAGGCCACATACTAGAAAGTCTAGTTAATTACTCAGTTGAGTCTTAAATCAATTACTTAATATGCTTATATGATCTAGTCATATTTTATTTTTTGCCTTCATTTTTGATAGGAGAAGCTTATGAAATGCCCCTGACTTACATATAAGCATCCAATAAACTTGTTTGGCTATCTCTCCATTGGTTATTTAATGGGAACCTTCTATGAATCATTTTGTAAAACAAATCAGTCTCAAGTCCTCTGAGTGCTTAGATATTTATATATTGGATTTTTCAGTATGGGGAACACCTGTTTCTCCAGCAGGAAGGGCAACTCAGTGCTGCAGAGTAAGAAAATCACTTTATTTTTTTTCTTCACTCCCTCCTGCCAAGGCTAGTTCTTGTGTGGCCCAGTGAGGAGCTAAGTTGAAACAACTATTGGAATACATGGCACCCATCACTGCGGAAGTGAGTGGGGGTTGACCAGCTGACTGCTCTGTTCCAGCATTCTCATAGAGCCACTCTGGTGAACGGAGAGGGAAGGGAAGCTGTCCAAGTTGAACAGCTCATGTTCATGACCTTGGGAACACAGAGAAGCCTCTTCCACCTCTCTCTCTGTCCCACATGAATCCACATATATGTGGATTTTGCTTCCTGCTTCGTCATGGATTTCTCTTCCACCTGTCCCCAGGATTATTTTTTCCTCCAGAGTGTAACTACTTGATCCTCTCCTTCTCAAGCTTAGCCAAACTCACTTTCCCCATGCAAGCTAAATTTGAGGGAGGCTCTCCTTGTCTTACAAATATAACAGAAGCAAAGCAGAAGCCACATTCAAATTTGCACCGGACCATTTGTTGGCCCACACATGTAGCTCCCTGTGAATTCACGCTTAACACATATCTGGCCACTTTTAACAGCAGATGGACTATAAATACCATATCAGTCTGGAAAACTCAGACTTATACGAGTTACTATACAGAGTGTTGGGCTGATGCCACATCCATCCATCCATCCACCCTCTTTACTTTTTGGTCTTAAATGAGCCAAATTTCATCCACTGACCTGGTCTCCAAGATATTACTCCAATTTACACTTATTTATAATTTCAGGTTATAAGACTAATGCATGAGTGCAATTCTTAAATCTGACAGCTATGGTTAGAAGACTTTGTCTGTACTTGCTGTAGCCAGGGAAATGACATAGGATGCTAATGCCTTAATTTCACCTGCCAGAAAGATCATCTGATAACAATAGTTTGCTGGGAATTTGAGAGAACGACGGCTGTGAACTCCACAGAGAACAAATTTCGCATATTCACATACAAGAGTTAACTACATAAGCAATACATATAGTATAAATTCTACTTTCAATCCATCAGAAGATGTTTCAAAACTAAAAATTAAGTCAAATCCCTGAACAATTTTGAGTGGCCATGGTGTGCTTTCATTTTCCTTCCTGTCCTGTTTGTGCTTATATGTATGCGTTTGATCTTTGAGATGTGTTGTCTACTGAGAAATTTACAAATCCACTGTGAAAATTAGGCAAAGCAGTGTTAAAAGTGTGACTAGTGCCAGGAACAGTGATTTGATTAAGAAAAAATTCAAGAAACACAAGAGAGAAAAAGAGAAGACAAAAATGGTAGGCTCTCCATTTTTCTCTGCCTCTCTAGTTAGAGGAAGCAAGTATTTTCCCAGAGCGACATTCACCAGAGGAAAGAACACTTTTCAATTATGTCATTAATCTTTTTTCGTAAGTCTACTCATCACTTGGCTTTGTTTATATGCATATGTGCATGCGTTTTCTCTTTTGAGCAAATTCAGCTTAGTAAGTAAGGGACTAGAAGGAAGCAGTCACCCTGCCTGTGAAGGGGCAGAGCAGGCTTAATGGAGTAGGTGATGCTTGGGTTGGCTGCCAAGACACGATGCCTCCAGTCGGATAAAAATGGGGAGAGGTATTCAGGCAGAAGGACCAGAGATCGTGTAGGCACAAGGAGTGAAGTTTCTAGGCTTGTTTAAAAAAAACACGTAAACAGAGCCTTAAAATAAGGTTTTTAACTTGGCAGTGATGAGAGGAATAACTTTCTATCTTAATTTTGATTTCACCAGAAGAAGCTCATGAGGCAAAGAAAACAGTGTACACCGTTTGTGTGGCCAGTGACCCCAGGAAACACATTTAGGGGAATATGGGAGTAAAGAAGGAAGGGGGAAAAGGCATAAAAAAAGGTGAGCTATGTAGTCATTTATCACCGTGGACAACTGGAATTTCCAATCGTGTTGGTACACTTAAGAGGAATAAGTAGAATATACTTCAGAGGTTGCCCAGGGCTAAGCAAGCCAGGACATGAATCAACTAATCCCCTTTTCGTTGTTGGAGAAAAGCGCTAGCTCTGGCGCTTCTGCCTTGTGTTGTGCACGGGTCAAGTATTCTGCAGCAGTGAAAAGCAGCCCTTGGTCAGAGTCAGGGGGCTGTGTAGTAAGCAGCTTCCTGCGTTTGGAAGTAAGTCTGACGTGATATGAGGGGGGCACTTTATGGTTTCTGTCTAGCCTTCTTTCTTACTATCTTAGGGTTATGCTCCTACTCCTTCTGCCTTCTCCTCCCAGTGCTAGCTCTCCGCATTGTTTAGAAATGCCTCTATCAGGGTTCAGGACTGCACTAGGGGCGGATGCAGAGATGTCTTTCTGAGGAAGAGATGGAGAAAACAAGAGTCCAATCAACTCTAAACAGCCCAGACCGCAAATTGCTTTGGTTTTAAATCCTTCTACCTGATTGACCCAAAGATCTGTAGGGAGTTGAAGTAATAAAATAAATGGTGAATTAGAAGCGCATAGAATAAGCTCCTCTTTTATGAAAGACCCCAGAGACTCAGAACTTCCTTTTGATATCATTTTTGACAGTCCCCTTTGAAACAACCTCTCTGGTCAAAACGCAGAAGCCCAGGTGTATGGCCTTGCAAAGAACACGGTATTTTATACCATTGTTAGATTTTTTTAAATGGAAATGAGAATTTACATTGACTTCGTCATTCTTTTTCTAGTTAAAGTGGGGTTGGAAGATCAAGAGTCTCTGTCTTCCTATCTCTTGAACTGGTGTTGAGGGACATTTTACTAAAAAGCTCAGGAAGCTCTGGCTGCTGGTTACTTCAAGACATCGTCATCTCAAACACATTCCAAGTTGACAATTTATTACTGAAGTAGACAGAGATTTAGGGGTCTGAGTTCAAGTCATGAGTTGACTTCACTTCATCATCTGCAAGTCAAGTTATTTATCTATAAGTGGGAATAAGGGTAACACAGGTTACTTGAAAACACGAAATGAAGTGTTCTATGTGTGTACAAAAACACGGGTGTGTGTTTACATACCTTTTTGCAGCTCTACCTTTAATGCAAGCACTGGCTTTGTTTACCTTAAGTAAGTGATTTAACCTCACAGCTACTGAATCTGCAAAATGGACTGGATTAGATCAGCGGTTCTAAACTAGGAAAACGCATCACTTGTCATTGTCTAAAGACTGTTTCGTTTGCCACCACTGGAGGGGGTGAGCCATTGGTACGGAGTGGATGGAGGGCAGAGATATTGCTAAACATCCTACAATGCATAGGACAGCCCTTCACAAAAAAAGACCTATTCAGGATAAAATCTCAATAGTGCCAAGGTAGAAAAATCCTGGATTTGATGATCATTGAAAATGTGTATTAATATTAAAACTTTTTTTTCCCCCTTGCTGAGGTGTTATGGCTTCAATAAGTTACAGATACGTGTTGAGTACAAATGGTTTCCCGTTATGGTTGAAGAAAATATAAAATCTTGGCCATGGCCTAAAAAGCTCCGTGCAATCTGACCTTGGCCTGCTTCTCTCGCCTCATCTCAAGCTGCTCTCACCTGCGCTTACTCTGGGTTTTTGGCCTTCCTGGCCTCCCTGCTGTCCCTGCCACTAAGCAAACCCCTTGGGAATTTGGACGTTAACTACATTACAAATCTTCTGCCCAACTGTCTGTTTGTCCAGCTCTTTCATTGTAGTCCATCTCTTCTCAGATCTCATTTTATCAGAGAGAAGTTCGCCAACCTCTGACCTGAAACACCACCATGCTTCATGTTTATCTCCTTATGTCTCGGTCACTTTATTTTTGTTCACAGATTTGTCCCTAGTGCCTGGCATAGAGAAAAGACTCAAGAAACTTGTGGCACATGAATAAATAACTTGGGGGGGGGGTTTCCTATGTCAGACATTTCTTTAATGGTCCCTAATATGTTAATACTTTTCCACTTTTAAATAGCAGTTGTAATTTTGTGATTGTAACGTGGAAGATGAGGGACATTTTAATACAAATAAAATTTAAAGGAAACAAAAGAGCTTATGAGGATTAAAAAGGTTGTAGGTTTTCTTCTCATGGAGAAAAAAAGATTACAGTTCTTTTTGTGTAATTTTTATATCTGCAAGGAAAAGATCTTTTCATTAGGGAGATAGAAATTTATAGGAAAAGGCTAATGGCTGTGTTTATTTGGAGGATTAGTGGTTGAAAGAATGATAGTCTTTTGTTGGTTTATTTTGTTTGTTTTATTTGGTTTTGGTTGGTCTCAGAGTGCAGGTCACTTTCTCCCTCCCTCCCTGTCTCTCCAGCACAGTATGGAGGGTGCCCCTGACTCTGAAGGAGGGCTGGGCTAGACAATAATTCTGCATGTGTTAAGTCCTTGTCCCTAAGGCAAGGATTTGACAGGTTTTATAGGAATTTAACCATCTTCCAAATCAGTATGATTAATTTGGTGTTTTATTTGCCTGCTTTATATACGTGAGCACAATGGGAGCTGCTGATTAAGACACACAAAATTCCTAAATGCTTGGTTAATAAAACAGCCCTAAATTATACTAAAAATAAATAACCCCACTTTCCCCCCAGTTTTACTGAGCGATAATTGCCATCTGTCACTGTGTAAATTTCAGTCATACAGTCCCATGCTTTGACTTACCCATATTGTGCAATGGTTATTGTAATAAATAAATTTAATTCGCATCTGTCATCTCATAAAGATCCAATGAAAAGAAAAAGAAAAAAAGGAAAACAATTTTTCCTTATGATGAGAACTCTTAGGATTTACTCTCTTAACAACCTTTGTATATATCATACAGCAGTGGAAACTATAGTCATCATGTTGTACAGTCCCTCCTTAATGTTTATCTTCTAACTGGAATTTTTTTTTTTTTTTTACCACCTTCTTCTAATATTCCCTCCCCACGTCCCACCTCCACACACCTTGGATGACTACAAGTTTGATCTCTTTTTCTACCAGTTTTTATTTTTAAAGAATTTTTTGTGGAGATTTTGTATAGCCTCTGGGGTTATAACTTTGAATTTCGTATGCCCAAAATGTCCAACTGCTTTTAATCCTATATGAAAACATATACAAAAGTACTCTTATAGACGTAAAGAACTAATACTTATCCAGTTTATTTCTCCAGATGAAGCCCGGTCTACATTTAATTGTAGTAATACCCTTTTTTATTTTGAGATCTCCTGGCTTGGTTATGTTTCTAGCCTGGCAGAAAGAGACACTAATTAACTTCCTATAAAACTTCCTTTAAACTCAACAATAAGAAAGTGGACAAAGATCTGAAGTTATTTCACTAAGGAAGATACGTAGATGGCAAATAAGCACATGAAAAGATTCTTCAAATCATACGTTGTCAAGGAATTGCAAATTAAACGATAACGGGACCGCACACGCCTATCAGAACGGCCAAAATCTAGAACTATGACCACAACAAATGCTACAGAGGAGGTGCAGCTGCAGGGACTCTCATTCATTTCTGGTGGGAATGCAAAACGGTGCAGCCACGCTGGCAGACAGTCTGGCACTTTACTAGAAAGTTAAACACTCTTAAATCATACCACTCAGCAATTGCCCTCTTTAGTATTTCATCTGATGAGTTGAAAAGTGTGTCCATACGGAAACCTGCATACGCATGTTTGTTGCAATCGATGAATGTCAACATTATTATCGAACAAAATCCATAGTTTGCGTTAGGATGCACTCGTGGTGTTGTACAGCCTCTGTTGGGGCACATGTATGATGACATGTACCTATATGACATTGCAGTGTCATATAGAATAGTTTCCCTGTCCAGAAAGTCCTCTGGGCTCTATTTACCTCTTCATCCCCCCCCCCCCCCCCCCCAGCGACCATCGCTCTTTTTACTGTCTCCATACTTTGGCGTTTCCCAGCATGCCATGTAGTTGGAATCGTGTGGTATGTGTACCCCCTTCAGATTGGCTTTTGCCATTTCATGATACGCATTTAAGTTTTTCCGTGTCTTTGCATGGCTCGAAAGCTCACTTATTTTTATTGCTAAATAATATTCCATTGTCTGGACATAAAGATTATTTATGCATTCACTTCCTGAAGGGCATCTTGATTGCCTCCATATTTTGGCAGTTGCGAATAAAGCTGCAATAAGCATTTGCGTGCAGGTTTCTCTGTGGACACATTTTCAACTCATTTGATGAAGTACTAAAGAGGGCAATTGCTAGATAGTATGATTTAAGAGTTTGTTTAACTTTGTAATAAAGTGCCAAACTAGTGCGAACCTCAACCTGTTCTAAAAAAAGAAGGTCAATTTCAAAAGTTACACATAAAAAAATACAGAAAGGTGTAGAAATGGTGTTTCCCTTCCTCCCCCTCTTTGCACAGCATTTGGGAGCGAAGAGCTGCCGCCCACTGAAAAGTAATGCAAAAGGAATTTGGCAAACAAAAGACATAAGGAAAAACAGGTTCTGGTAAAAACTCCAATTAAATGATAAATATGGTCTCTTGAAGTAGTATGTTTTCACTGAGGTGGTCTGGTAATTGATTAAAAGCCTTAATTTTGAATGCTTTCTTAAATATCAAGCCAATACCCCAAGGTATTTTTAGCTTTCCCTCCATTCTCATGCCAGATATATGGCATATTTTACATGGGGGCTGTAGACTGACTTGCTTGATTTTTACGGCCACTGGGAAACTTTCTGCAAGGATGAATTACTTTCTGGCTCACTTTATCCCACAGGCTGAGGGTCATGATCTGCACACACTAGGAATACAGTTAGGGATTGTTTTTAAAAATGTGTAATACAAATTTATTTTTTAAATAGATAAAATACATCAATGTTGTTTGAAAAATAAATACCTGGTAGGAGAATTTAGACAATACCTGTAACATCCATGATTTGACCTGGATATTTATTTTTGTTTTCATTTCTAACATTATTTTTTAAGAAGTAACAAAAAATGATCAAGATTGCTGCATTCTTCATATGTCCTATGTCTCATCAATTTTAATTCAACCGCAAGTTGTTTTCCTCAACTGTATATGCTGATGACATTGTTTCCTGTTCCTGAATGGGAAGAGTATCCCTTTTCTGTTTTTTAACAGTGATACATCATCTTCCTCTCTCTAATTCTTCAAGAAAACGTTTCATAGTGAGTTGAAATGGTAATCAAGGGTCTAGTTCCAAAAGCGGTGGGCAATCGCAGCTCCGTCTAATTTTGAGAGCTTGAGGGGTAAGCGATCCAAGTGCTCAGCTCAATTTCCATGAGAAGGGTGTGTGAATATCCATTCTGGCAACTTGCAACGACCATGGACGCTCTCTGCAATTTTCTGCCTGCTGCCAAAACACTGAACTGGCTCAGAGGTGCACACAAGCCTTTGCAGCAAGCTGTAGTCCAAGTTTGTCAGCTCCAGTCTCCAGTGTTCTACTGTATGGTTCAGCAAGCATACACTGCTGACATTTAGGCTGTATTTGCTGCCCCAAAAGTTCCTACCTTTCTTGAGGACAAGTGGCCCAAATCATTGTGGAAAAATGAAAAGTCAGACCTAGGAAATTCAATAAATGAACCAAGCTAGGCTTTTCTGCACCAGGCCCAAGAAGTGCCTGTGCTGTTTCACGGCATCGAGGAAGGGAAGTAGACGTATATCAGTTAC
Source organism: Furipterus horrens (assembly GCF_987537825.1). Lineage (NCBI taxonomy): Eukaryota > Metazoa > Chordata > Mammalia > Chiroptera > Furipteridae > Furipterus > Furipterus horrens. The sequence continues at coordinate 11,602,113 of NW_028327177.1, read as the reverse complement.
ACTATTTAAAAGCCCAGGGAAGATAAACACGTCTATTTGGAAGCATCAAACATTTATATTTGGAGAATCAACCACATGAATAACCCAACTGCTCTCAGAGATTCCTGGGATAGATTTCCTATATTCAATTGGATGACAAACCCCTTCTTTAGCAGTCAAGTATTGGGCATATCTCTCTCAGTTAGCATTTCATATTTCAATTCTCCCATCCATACTTCATATTCCAGTTCTGATAAAAGTCTGAAATGTTCTTCCCCCAATAACAGTAGCTCTCTCCTTCTGCGCCCGGACTCCCTTCCAGGTGAGTGAAATAGAATATTGTATGTAGCCATCCTGAGCTACTCATACCATGGACTGGCTTCCATGTGTTTGTTCTTTCTTTCATTCCCTTTAAATAGTTCCTTTTTCAATGGTAATGGGGAAAAATGCAATAATAATAATTTTTAAAAAACCACTTTGTTCAGAAAATCACAACTATCAGCATGTGAAATCCCTGAGCAGTAGCAGAACGGGGGTGAAGGCAATAGATACATGAATAAATAGATAGTTCCTTTTCATTAGGGGAAACTGCCTGCACCATTTTCTTATGCCCCTGACCACAGTGACTTGCTTTAAAAATTATCAAGAGAATAAATGAAGCAGCTTGAAATTGTGAAGTATGCAAACCCCCGAAAGGGCAGGAATGACTCAACTTTTTAAATCAGTAGCCATCTTTTTAAAAAGAGTTATTTCATGCAGTACATTTTTGGGTAATTGTCTACATTTTCTTATTTTTGGTACTCACGAGGCATCTTGTTCTTTTGTTATTAAAAGTCCTATAGAAATGGAAGTTTCCAGGCAGAAAAGCTGACCCATCACCTTGATTTACCTACTCGGGGCTACTTGCTTGTTTGTTTTATATGCTGTATGGTTGGTTTGTACTTGATAGTCTAGTGAGGATAGAGCTAGTGTGTTACTTTGTTCTCTAGTTGGCCGGTGAATTAACTTGGAATAAAATATAATTTCTAGTAGCAGCTACAGTCCAGAGATGAAGCTCATCTTTCTTTTGCTTAATTATCTTAGTGTTGGCAAAAGCAAAGATAACTTTTCTCAATTCGCGATTGTGTGTTCATGTGCTTACCTTTCTGAGTGAGTTAGTAAGCTTTGCCATTGCCTATATCTTTTCCTCCCCCACTAAAAGCTCAATGAGAAAAGGGATTTTGGTTTGATTACCATTAGTCATACTAACACCAAGTATAATATCTGCAAATAATAGATGCACAGTAAATATGTTGAAGGAAAAAGAAAAAATGCATGAGCAAGCACAGTTGTTTTTAAATGTCCAGTAGAGCACTATGGTGTGATTAATTAGGCTTGAGCTGGAAACCAAATACTTAGGTTCAAGGCCCAAGTCCATCCACTTTTATTATCTACCCTTTCATAAATCTGAAAAGTTCTGAGACTCAATTTCCCTATCTGAAAAATGAGCAGAAATCAATCTGATCTGCCATTTGAAGACTCGAGAGGCTTTACCCAGATTAATTCAGATAAAGGCACTTTGAGTTTTAAGCGCTGTATAAATGCATGATCAGACATGGCATGTTACCCTGACATTGATCAGAAAAATGATTTATAAAGTGAGCAGGGAGTGTAAGAAGTTGGAGGATGCTTAGTATGCCAGAATTCTCGGGAAGTGCGACACATAGTTGGAAGAAACATTTGATAAACTGCTGGTGAGTGAGACCCTTACTATTTCTAGCCCCAGAGGCATGCTCCCCTTTCAAATGATGCTCAATGAAACTCTTCTCTAAGACGGAGGTCTGAGCTTACCCGAAGACTTTTAGGCTACAGAGCAGCAGAGAATTATGAAACCAGAGGTACGTTGCTCGAGGCACAAAGGATGAGGTGTTTCTTTTTTCAACAGCTCTTCCTGGAAATTAATCAAAAGGACAGAATTTTTTTTCTTTAAATTGAAGCTTCGAGATGATGCCTGCTTACCAATGACACCAAATTAAAAGCCTGCTGAGATGTACAAGTGTTATAATCCAGCCTCATGTATAATCATGTTAGAATCATTTTGAACTTTACTGAACCTAAAGAAAATCTGGCTTATGTTCCATAAAGTCAGAATATATTAATGTAGGTGGGACCAAGCTCAATCTACTCAGCCAAAAAAGTTAATTTTCCATAGCCATATGGGGGCAAACCTGGAGCCAGAACTTAGTATTCTACCTCCTGGTGTACCAAATGTCTTATAAGGAATTACATTTTAAGTATTGATTCAAAGGCATTGAACAGATCAGTTATTTGCATCACATTTTTTTATTCCCTCTCTCCAAATGGATGGCCTACATTCAAACTAGGCAGATGAAATCTGGTAACAGCTTGCTAATGGATGTCAGAATCTTAGCTCATTTTATCCAAGGGTCCCTTCAGTTATTCCTTAATGCATCAAACATGTATTAGATGCCTGAACGGTCCAAGCATCTGGAGTTTCATAGGGAATTATAGTAAATACAAACAAACATTGTGTGTATGTGTGATCTGAAATGTTTACTAGTTGTGGTATGAGAGAAGAAACATACCATTAAAATAAAACATTTGGCTCTTGGGCTAATTTCCAAGAGAGGTCTGAAAAAAAAAAAAAAAACTGTCCATTTTCTGTGTTCCCTTGTCATGACTGTGTTGAGTCAGGAATATAAAGCCACCAGAGATTTGACTGCAGCATTTCATTTCTCTTATACAAATTAAATAGAATACTGACATCAAAATTATGCCTACACCCATCCTGATACTTTTTCCAAGATCACCTTAAAACTTCAAAATGTTTTGAAATAGATTCTCCTATACACTAGTTCATTCATTTAGCAAACACTTATCAACAACTATTTTGTGCCAAGCACAGTGAATAATTACTGGGGAGTTGGACATTCAGAGATAAAGCTGCCCAGAAGAACCCATTATTTGAAAATAAGCAGCAATTGAATAAATAGTTTACAAGTCGATGTAACAGTACAACTGTATCAATTCAATTCAAGGTACAGAGGATGTACATGAAGGAAAACGTGGTCCATTGGACCTGAATGTTCAGAGAACGGTTCCCAGAGAATGGTAAGCTTTAGTTACATTTCAAAAGAATAGGCATTGAAGGTAGGGACAGGCACATCAGGATGAAGGATCAGTACGCACCAAGGTGCAGAAACATACCACAAAATGTGTGCCCTCGGAAATACTATCGGTTCATGATGGCTGAAGCCAGTATCGATAAGCGATATTTTTAAGTTGCTTTAGATACCGCTAGCTTGACTACGACAAGTCCATTTTTCTGTGATTCATTAGTTAAAACTCACATGAAGTCTTCTACATTGTCTGTCTTTCAGATTATGATACCTTTGTGATCAGATATTTATGATATGCTTAAAATAACAAGGTCCTTGCAAAAAAAAATTGCCAAACTAATTCAGGATCGACGACATGACTATTGTACAAAGACAAAATGGGGATGCCACTTAGAAATACTGTGCTATGGTCAATAGCAAGCTGTCCCCAAGATCTTTAACCCTCCTTACCATTTCTCTCCCCAGTGTCTCTTATTTTCTAATAAGCATTTCCATTTCTTCTTCTTCCCCTCCCCCTCCCCTTTCTTCCTTTTCTCTTCCTTTTCCTTTTCCTCCTTCTCCTCCTTTTTAATGAATAACCCTCTATGTCTAGGACTACATACCAAGCCTGGACTTTCATTGGGCCCCAGTGGCTATAAATCTGTTTCCAGAATCCTTGGCACTTCCTATGAAGACTCCCTCGGGATGACTGAGATGGTGGCCTTGCAGGCTCTTCTTCTTCACCTGGACCCTGGAAGCTTCACACATAGACCTGTTGTTTAGACTGAGCTTTGGAGCAGAATTTCATTTGATAAAGAAGAGTTGACATGCTTCACGGAATTTTTAAATCACTCTTTCTTCTCTAATTCTCAGGTTTTTAAGGATAAAGTGAGGCAAACAGAGAAGCGACAGTGTCGATACTATCTGTACAGCTACCTCCACAGAGACAGCTACATTCAAACATGAGGCTTCAAGCAAGGGTTCTTTGCTGCCACATGGCACACAGCAGAGGAAGAAGCCCCCTCTGGAAAGTGTAGTGATGGGAGGGTCAACACCTGTTCATGTTCCCTCTCCAATATATACTTAACTGCCTCCTAGCCTCTTTTTAGCTTTCATCAGAAACCCTCTCTCTATGCTTCTCTGTATTTAATTCAATTTAGAAAACATTAACAATGAATTAATAATGCTCAGTCTTGGAAATACAAGGTTGAGAATATATATATATATAGTCCTTGAAATGGAGTTTCTCAGCAACTTCTTTGAGGGTGGCAGACATGGACCTGCATACATACATTCGACTCCTTCAGTGAGACTGGATCTATATTAGAGACATGTTGCTTTGGGTTGAATTGTGTCTCCAAAAGGATGTGTTGAAGTCCAAACCTGTAGTACCTGAGACAGTGACCATATTTGGAAATGAGGTGATTGCAGATGTGACTTGTGAGCATGAGGTCATACTGGAGGAAGGTGGGGCCCTGAGCCAACAAGACTGGTGTCCTAAGAAGATGGCATGTGCAGACACAGACACAGAGAGAGCACCATGTGAAGATGGAACTAGAGACTGGAGAGATGCATTTCTAGTGTGAAGAACACCAAGAATCACCAGGCGTCGTTGGAAGCTAGGAGAAAGGCTTGGAACAGATTTTCCTGTCATGCCTCAGAAGGACTGATGTTAGACTTCTAGCCTCCGGAACTGTGAAACAATAAGCAATTGTTTTCAGCTGCCCTGAGTCTGGTATTTTGTTACAGCGGCCACAGGAAAGTGATACACATGCGCAGAGCTCACAGATGAGGAGCCATTATGAACTGTGCTGCATGTCAGGCTCATGGCTGGGAGCAGGTGGCATTTGAGTTGGGTGCTCAGGGGTCATTTGGAGTTGTCCGGGGGGAAAGGGGAGCATGTACATTCACAGCAGGGAAGAAAGCAGGAACAAAGGACAGGCTTTGGAAAGGTCTCCTGGTGTTTGAGCAATCCTGAGTTGACCTGGGTAGCTCCAGCCTGGAACACGGGGTGCTTTGGGCAAAGACTGTTGCAATGTCCTTTTGCAACAAGCAAGTTTACTTAAATCAAGTAAAACTTCAAGTTTTGGAATCACTGTGTAGTGTGTGTGTGTGTGTGTGTGTGTGTGTGTGTGTGTGTGTGTGTAAATATGTATCTACCCCAGATGGTTTTTCTTTCTTTCTTTTAATTTCTTTTTAATTATGGCAGCTATTCTCTAAACATGTTTTTGTTTATCTCAAACTAAGTATACAGTTTCAACATATGGAGTATATTTTGTTTTACTTCAGTTTATCTTAAGAAATCAGCTTTCTTAACTCTTCTTGGCAGTGGACCCAAATGATTCCTTACTTTTTATTTTCCTTTTTATTTTCTCCTCTTACTTTTTTAAGTGTATTTTATTGATTATGCTATCACAGTTGTCCCAGTTTTTCCCCTTTACCTCCTCTGCCTTGTACTTCCTTCCCTCCAGCAATCCCTCACCCCTTAGTTCATGTCCATGGGTCATGCATATAAGTTCTTTGGCTTCTCCATTTCCTATACTATTCTTAACATCGCCCTGTCTATTTTGCACCTACCAATTATGCTTCTTAATCCCTGCATCTTTTCCCCCATTCTCTCCCTTCCCCCTCCCAGCTGATAATCCTCCAAATGATCCACATACCTATGATTCTGTTCCTGTTCTAGTTGTTTGCTTAGCTTATTTTTAAGATTCAGTTGTTGATAGTTGTGAGTTTGTTATCATTTTAACGTTCATAGATTTGATCTTCTTTTTTTTCTTAAATGCATCTCTTTAACATTTCATGTAATAATGACTTGCTAATGATTAATTCCTTTAGCTTTACCTTGTCTGGGAAGCACTTTATCTGCGCTTCCATTCTAAATGATACCTTTCCTGGACAAAGTAATCTTGGTTGTAGGTCCTTGCTTTTCATCACTTCACATGCATCTTGCCAGTCCTATCTTGCCTGCAAAGTTATTTATTTATTTATTTATTTTTTTGAGAAATCAGCTGATAGTCTATGGGAACTCTTTTATAGGTAATGAATGATCTGCTTTTCTCTTGCTGCTTTTAAGATTCTCTCTTTATCTTTAATCTTAGGCAGTTTAATTATGATGAGCCTTGGTCTGGTTCTCTTCGGGTCCAACCTGTTTGGGATCCTCTGTGCTTCCTGGACTTGTATGTCTATTTCCTTCACCAAATTAGGGGAGTTTTCTTTCCTTATTTTCTTAAGTAAGTTTTCAATTTCTTGCTCTTCCTCCTCTCATTCTGGCCTCCCTATGATTTGGATGTTGGTACTTTTGGAAATGTTCCAGAGTCTTCTTATACTCTTCTCATTTTTTCTGAATTATTTTTTCTTCATTTTATTCTAGTTGAATGTTTATCTCTACCTTATGTTCCATATCATTGATTTGAATCCCAGCTTCTTTCCCTTCACTCTTGATTCCCTGTGGATTTTTCTTTATTTCAATTAGTGTAGCCTTCATTTCTTCCCTTATGTTTTTGCTGTACTCAATGAGTTCTCTGATCATCCTGATCACCAGTGTTTTGAACTCTGCATCTGCTATCTATGCTTCATTTAGTTCTTTTTCTGGGGGTTTTGTTCTGTTCTTTCACTTGGACCATATTTCTTTGTCTCCTCAATTTGGCAGCCTCCTTGTGTTTGTTTCTGTGTATTAGGTAGAGCTGCTTTGACTCCTTGTCTTAGCATACCTGTTAAGTTGTATGGGGCAGAGCCTTAGGTAATTGCCAGGGCAGGGCAATCCACTTTGTGGCTCTGTGATGGGGAGGGGTCAGAGAGGGGACAGTGCTGCTGCCTGGACTCTGGAGGCTTGCTCAGCACTTGCCCCACTTCCAGTCATTTCGCCCACTTCCCATTTGTGACTGGCACCCTTCTAGCTGTTGCCCTGGTGGTGATTCCCAGAGTGGGTGGGTTTGCATATATTCTAAGCCCAGGAGAGCTCTTTAGAAGGGACTCTCCTGAGAAACTGGCAGTTCCTTCTCCCCCCAATCTTCACTGGTTTTTACAGCCAGAAGTTGTGAAGCTTTATCTTCCCAGTGCTGGAACCCTGGACTGTGTGGTCTGGCCTGGGGCTGGGATCGCTTGCTCCCATGGTATACCTCCTGATTTTTATCCACCACCCTTGAATGGGGGACTGCCTGTTCTGCTGCTGCCACTTCTACCACTCCATGCCACAACTTCTCCTCTCTGCCCCAACTGCTGGTCTTCACCCCTCATACCCTTATGAGTGAGTTTGGCTTCTTTAAATCTTTGGTTGCCAGACTTCTATACAGTTTGATTTTCTGGCAGTTCTGGGTGTTCTTTTGTTTAGAGGTTAGTTCTGATTCTTTTTATGGTTGGGCAAGGAGGCAAAGCACATGTATACTTATGCCTCCATCTTTACTGGAAGTCTTCTCTCCTCTTCTTTTCTTTCAGTTAAGGCTTATCTCTTATTTCTATCTCCCCTTCTGCTTTCTCTCCCTCTTTTTCTCCTTTCCTCCCTCCCTCTCACCATTCTTCCCTTTCATCTCTCCTTCCATCTCTTCTTCCTTCCTTCTCCTCTCTCCCTCCCTTCCACCCTTCTTTTTCTTTTTTTCTTCCTTTCTTTTTCCTTTTGAAATGTCACAAGAGATTTCCCATATTGATGAACTGGCTCACTTTAGTGGCAGAAACCAATGGCTCTTTGGCTATTGGACTTTTCACCAGCCTAGAAAATACACAGATTGGAAATAATATTATTGAACAAGTCAAGGGCATTATTCACTTTTTCATTTATAGTATCATGTAATGGCATTCACCTTTCTTCACAATCTGTGTTCTAGTTATTTTATCAGCCTTGCTTTGTATGATGCATTTGCAAACCTCACTGTATTTGGTTCCCCTGTCCCTACTTTCCTTAGAAAGCTCCTTTTCATCTCCTCAGCCACTTACTCTTCAAGAGCTAGCTCAAATGTCACTCCCTTTTAATACATTATGATGTACCTTTGGAGAATTAATCATTATTTCTCTGATTCTCCTAGAGCTTTGTACATCCCCTTATCTTTGCATTATTGTGATTGGTATTTATTTCATGCAGATCTTCTTCACTGGACTAAAGTAAAAAATGGTTTCTCATTGTCCCCAAATCTGCAGTGTCCAAAAGAGTGGCTGGCACAGAGTGATCCCTCCATAAATTCTCACTGAAGACACACCTGAGTGAAAGAGATTACAAAAATCCTACAGAAAGTAAAATAGAATTGTTTTGATCAGGAAGAAGGTGGGTCCCCATCCTCATCTCCTGCTGTAGAAAGAGAGTGTGGCCCTGCCCTCATTAGAAAGCAAACCTGGAGAGAGGCAAAACGTCCACATCAGAATATGTTATATTTTTATCAGGACCTCTCAGCTACTAACCCATTGGTCAGCAGCTTACAGGTTTCTCTAGCCCTCTTTCTCCCCTCTCAAGCAGGGAAAATTCTCTGTTCTCTGGCTTATAAGACAATCTGGGTTTCTGTAGCTCTCCTGTCTTCAGCCAAGAAGTACACATTTATAATTAATCAAACTACAGATGCATATTGTCTTCTTTAGAAACAGCCAAGAGCTGTGTATTTAATGCTCTGAAGCACATTTTTGTCCCAGGACTTAAGCTGTGTCTACAGCTTCGTCAATGTTGAAACAGAAGCTCCTCTGTAAATCTCAATTTCATGCCATGCAAATATTCCACTAAGACTTTTAAGAAAAGTTTGGAGGAAATGTTATAGTTTTCTAAAATAAGAAACCAGCAAAACTCCTACAAACCTGCACGTTAACATAGTGTTTTCTAGTTCACAAAGCACTCTCAGCTGGCTGGCCCTGCCTGTCTCTGAGTTTAAACCACAGAACAACCACATGGGTTAGGAAGACTTTGTCAAGGAAATCTCTCTCACACCCAGTCTAGCTCCACTGGCAACACTCGTTGCCTAGAAAAACCACACTTGCCTTGCCACCAGCATCTACTCCAGCTGTCTTCTCTGTTAGGACTTACCCCTCTGTTGGTCATTCTCTTGTCAGTCAGTTGTGATCTCAAAGCAAATTTTTCATGAAAGTCTTTCCTGATCATCCCAACTCCCCAAAACATTCCTTATGTCCATATGAAGGAAACACAGAAGCATGTTTCTATTTTCCAGAGTATCGAGAATCAGTTATTTATTTTCCAGTATAATTATTTTAATATGTTTCACTGATTAAACTGAACATTATTGCTATATTTAGCTCACTGCTATATCTATAGCATGTATATCAAGAATATAATAACTTGATAAATAACTGAAAATGAAATGAACGACCACCACCCACTTACATTTTCAGCTGAGGAATTTGAAACTCAAGGCAATATGGCTAAGGTCATTGTTAGTGAGAGTTTTTGGCATCAGGAAGATTTGAAATTTCAGATTACAGCACTGTCATTTACTCATGGGTGATTTTCATTGAGTGTCTGGTTCTCTTTTCCTTTATCTGTTAGATTCAGGCAATAAAAACTAAGAGGAGAGTTGTAAGTTCTTCAACACATAAAGTCTATATAGTGTGTGTGTACTTTCAATACACTCTTAATAAATCCATTCATGTCTGTTAAGTCTATCAGCTGGACTATTGATTCTAGTCAATGACATGATTTCTATATCATTCAAAAACATAATCTCTCTTCTTACAAGTGGAAAATTCAAAGCAAAAGGAAAGTCAGTGCTAAATGCAATTGTTATTTTCTTTTTTTCTTTAGTTCATCATGTCATGATAGAAGAAGTTGAGAAATAACATTTTTAAGACAATATTTATTTACTTTATTTAACATCTTCCTAAGTGCTTTGTGCAATGCTCATTGCTTTCTCATGTACTTTAATTAGCAAGGATTATTTGAAGAACAGGCCCAAGATGAACATGCCAATGTTTTGGAGGAAATGAAGTGAAAGATTTTTTTATGGTGAAACAAAAGAGCAAATCTACAGTGTTTTTACTGGTGGATTTACTAAGGGAAGAGTTTATAAAAGAGTGAAGATGGTAGCTAAAAACATCTGAAGAGAAGACTCTTTGAGCGTGGATGAGACATATGACTAGATTGGGATTTCACTACCATAATTATGCTATCTATTACCTTTATATGTTATTTGGCACAAGGGAAAACGCAGATGTAAGTAAGGCCCCTAATAAGTCGTCGTCGTCGTCGGCAGCCGTCCGTCTCGAGAGACGATGGTGTAGCTTCTTAAGAGTCTACCTGCACCGCCGAGAATGGCTGTGCAGTCCGACTCGGGAGTGACATGGTATCTGTCTCCTCCCGTGTTGAATCGACATCTTGCGATGACGCTGAAGCTACAGAGCCTGGGCAGGGTAATATGGAGGGTCTGCTGTTGCCCATGCAGCAGACCCCCCCTCTCTTCGCAGCTGAAGGGTCCAAGGGAAAGACAGAGTCAATACAGCTTGGCTTCAGGTGCGCCGCAGGAGTTGCCGGTGTTGACTACAACGTCAAACCGCCTTAGGGACTCCGGCTCCGGATTTTCTGTCGGGGTTTACTCCCTTAGCCTTTCCCCTGAAGAGGTATGCCGCAAGGCAGCGGAGGCCCTAATAAGTACACTCTAAATTAATCCAAAGGGTGAATATCTTGGGTGGCCCTGATCTAATCAGTCTGTCCTTTGAAAGCAGAGATTATCTTCTGTGTATGTGGAAGAAGCCAATAATCATTTTGTGAGAGTGTCTACACAGGAGGTCACATGACAGGGACCTGAGGGAGGTCTCAAGATGCTGAGATTACCTTTGGCTAACAGCCAACAAGGAAACAAGGATCCTGGTCTTACAATTACAAGGAACTAAATTCTGCCATCAATGTGAATGAGCTTTGAAGGGGACCCTGTGCTCCATATGAAACCGTAACTCCAGTTAACATCCTGATTTCAGCCTGATAAGACTTTGAGATGATGGCCCAGTTAACTCATGTCCAAACTCCTGACCTATGAAAACTGTAAATAGAGTTGATAAACTATGCTGGTTTAAACTGGTAAATTTCTGGAAATGTGTAATGCAGAAATAAAAAAATTTAAAGAAAAGAATTTACCCAAAGTTACTTCATATCACATTGCATTCTTTTTCCTTCATAGCTAAAAAGTCTTTGAAAGTACCATATATGTTTCTTTTTTATTTTATTATTTACCCCTGGAATAGATGTTTTTCTAGAAAAGCAACTTTGCCTGTCATTCTGCCAGGTTGATTCTGGCTATTCTGGCTGTTTGAGAGGTAAATTGCAAAGAATGACAAATCTGTTTCTATTTTCTACTAAAAAAGGAGGAGCTAATATATACTGTATAATATTAAAATTTTCTCACTGTGACAAAATAATCTTTCTTTGGTATTCTTCAATTTTCAAAATAATTAAATATGAGGGAAAGGCAAACAATCCTTCAACATAAGAGAAGTACCCAGCCAAAACTTCACATAAATCAGAGGTATGCAGCTCTGTTATTTTTCAAATAATACAGTTGTTTATGGAAGCCATGCAACATTTCAGCACAGAATTTTATTTTAGATAATAAATATAGTTTTTCTACCCTCTGTAGTTATTATGAGCACATGTGAGGATGGTGCCAAAACATTCCTCCTTCATATGTTTCATGCCGCGATTGGCCGTCATACTCAGCAGATCTGTCTTGTGAATCCTGTCTTGTGAATCCTGAAGAGGTAATTAGCAATGGCCCTGCCCATGAGGAGGCAGGGAGAGAGGCTCTGCCGTCTTTTGTCCTATTACAGCAAGATTGAACTATGGGGCACTCTTCTTTACTTGTACTGAATGAGCAAGTAAAAAAAAAAAAATACTGTTCATTGTTTTTAAGTCATCATACTCTCAGGTAATATATTTTCTCAGGTAAAAATTCTTCAAGTCCGGAACTTTGTGGGCCCACTATATTTATGCTCAAAATCTTAGAACTAAGCAAAGAAATGCCGCATTTGTTATTATCATGAGTTCAAATGTATTTCAACATCCAACCTCACTCTTCCCAGCTGCCTAATATTTGTGGCTGTTAGCAACTGTAAACTTGTATTATATGCAATGTCACCTTCAATTCTTAGGTCTTCAAAATGTTCTAATACTATATTGGATAAACAGATTCTGCCTTCAGTGGGTCAATCGGCTTGGTCAAAGCCCTAAATCCCAAACTCTCCATTTAAACCAGTTTCAATAATATCATCTGAGTCCATTCTAAGATTACAGACATGGCAGACAGCTTCACACATATGTGTAGAGGTACTAATATCTTTTACATGTGAGTTATAGGTTCTAGAAATCACTGCATTCAAAATAAATATGTCTTCCGTTGACACTCATTGGCTCCTAAAATTTTACCATTAATATATTGCTCAAGATTTATTGCTGACAAAATGATGGCAGTAATACACCAAATCTCCTATATATTTGCATTTAGTTCCCTGAAACAGAAATCCAGTTTAACCTGGTGTTAGAAAAGCTTCCTGGGAAGGGAATAGCCAGGAAGTCCTGGTTTAAATCTTGCCTTCATCTCTTGTTAAAACAATCATGAAAACTTCTGGGCCAGAGTATTCTCAAATGTTAAAACGAAAAACAATAACATTTACCTCACTAGACTATTATAAATTTATCACACACGTAGGACAAAGACTAAAACATGATTATTAGTAGATATTATTGTTAGTATTTCAGGTGACCTGCTTAGGCATTTATTGACTTTTATTAATATAGGCACTTCATTCTAGAAACATGGAGAAGTAATAGGCTTGTTTTATGTGTCTTCCAGGACAAAATTAAAAATCAAATAAGAAAACTCTAGGGAGAGACAAAATCTACTTCATTCTAAAGAAAAGGAAAAATAAATTATTATTAATCCTTTTAGTATCGTGCATGCTATTATTTATTGACCAACTACTTACTATAGGCAAGATATTTTGCTAATTGCTTTAGTATATGATCTCATTAAATCTTCACAACGTAATATTTATTACCGTTTTATGAAGAAACATATTAACCAAATTCACAAAGAGCTATGGAATTAGGTTTGGACCTCAGGGACGTGGCATTACAGACAGGATAATGATGGAATTTGTAAGACAGTCGACTGGTAAGTACAAACTAACTCTTAATTAGACTTTGCACAACCTCACTTAAGTTGCTAAAGATTTATTAAAGTCCATCGTATGAATTAGATGTTATGAAACCCTTACCTCATACCATGACATTTATTCCATGTGCACATTTGGAAGATTTTGAAAAAGTCATGGCAATCGCATAGTGGTGGAATTTCAGAGTATTTGTGATATTGTATATTTGGTTTTTGTCCCCGTTGCTGACACAGAGCTCCTAAAACCCTTGGAATTTCCTAGGCGGTGAGAGCTATTAAGGTGTCTTTTGTTATGTTAATGACAGGACTTTTGGAAAGCACCTAAGAATGGGGGCGGGTTGCCAGCAGAACCAATATTGTGATTAGGGTGTTGGAAGTTTTAGTCCCACTCCTGGGGAGGGGAGAGGGGTCGGAGATGGAATCAGAGCCTAGTGGGCAATGATACAACCAATCCTGTCCATGTAATGAAGCCTCCGTAAAATCCCAGAAGGACAGGGTTCAGAGAGCTACTGGGTTGGTGAACTTGGGGAGATGTTCGGAAAGTGGCATGCCCAGAGAGGGCATGGGAGCACCTGGCTCATTCTTCATAGCTGGCACATCCAACTCTCCTGAGTTACACTCTTCTATAATAAACTGGTCATCTAGTAAGTAAGTGGGAAGTTCTGTGAGTGACTCTAGCAAATTAATGGAACCCAGTGGAGAGGTCATGGGAACCTCTGATTTATAGCTGGTAGATCAGCATGCAGGTGACACCTAGGTTTGTGACTAGCTTCTCAAGTGTGTATGAGGGAGACAGCCTTGTAGGATTGAACCATGAACTTGTGGGATCTGATGCTTTCTCCTAGTAGATAGTATCAGAATTGAGCGGATATAGCTGGCATCTGAGAATTGCTTCTTGGAAGTGTGGGGAGACCACGCACACTCTCACCAGGTGATCCCAACAAAAAAAACCACTTATGAACACATATGAAATAACATTTACAGTATCCCATTAGAAGGTTAAAGTGACTTAGAAAAGTATATGTGAGATTACAAGAATTATACTCATAATAAGCCTCCAATAGAGTAGTTCAATTAAGTAGATAAAAGGTAATTTTTTAAAACATGTCCTGTGGCATGAGATTTGGAGTTTTAAGAATTAGAAGACTTATTTTGCTATCTATTTCATGTTAGCCACGTTACGCTACATCTGTTTTGCTCATCTGTAATCTTAGAAAATACCTTTCACATACTATGAATAGGTTTTCTCTCCTGTGAAATGGAAATATTGTCCTGTCTAACTCACGTAATTATTGATAGGGGAAAAAAGAATGTAAGATAGCACATATGAAGGTGCTTTATAAATAACTCAATGATCTATAAATTTATGGAGTCTTGAAGATGTTTATGATGGTGGTAGTGGTAGTGATATTGGCTAAGCAATGCAAACCAACACAACCAAGTAAAATAAAATTTATTTATATCTATCTATCTACCTATCAATCTGTCATCATCACCTCTGTGGATTGGAGCTGATTTTTACATCAAGTGTTTAGTCAATTCTTAGTTAAACTTTATCCACAGGGGGCAATGTTTCACCCTTGGCATGTTCTATTTGGTTCTTATTCCAAATCTGACCTGCATGGTTTTGCCTACAAAGGATAAACTTGAGTGAGATGGTTTGGGTACTTTTCTCAGTGGATCCTGTGAGTTTTTGAATAACTGGGTAGATTGGGAAGGAGTACAAATCCATGTCTTGCCAATAGCCTTCTGGTCTTCTGAAATGGTAGTATTGGGATTATATTAATGAAATTTCAATTTGTAGGTCCAAGTGCTATTTTAATCAAGACAGATCATCTTAATAGCTCTTTTGATCGCAAGCATAGAAATTTCATTTTGAGTTTTTGTTCCTTTGCTAAAAATCATTTTTGTTAAGAGAGTAATATTAAAATCTAGTAGAGATGAGAAAATTGGAAGAAGGGAGTTGGCACTTTCAGAATATAGGTGTAGGTTGTTAAACAGGAGTTTAGTGGAAAGAGGATACTTGAATCAAATTTAGCAATTAATTCAAGGACTCTAGGGCTTTTAGATAGATAGTGATATATCAAAATGGAAAAATTATATATTTAAAATAAGTAACAATAATACATACTTTAATTTGTGGAGATCAGATTTAATAGTTTATGAAGATTCCCTTCTGCAAAATGTTGTTTACCTTACCTTACTTAAGATAATTTATTTTCTTCTCAATTCTGCCAAACCCCCAGAAATTATTTTTATGGGTCTTATGTTTTTAAATATAAAATTAAAATTAGGGTATGAATTATATGTATGTTATATTTCATTTATCATAGTTTCCTATGTTAAAAGTCTCACTTTTATTGTTATCATTTGATTACTAAGCACTTACTAATTATATACTAGGTATTGTTGCAGTTGTATGTGAGTTTAGGATATGAGAACAGGACACTTAACATGAGGTCAACCCTCTTAGCAAGTATTTATGTGTGCATTATTATTTACTATAGGCCCAATGTTGCACAGCATATCTCTAGAACATCTTCATTTTGCTGGACTGAAACTTGTGCCAACTGGTTGTACTTTCACCTCTGTAAGTATGTCTGTATCCCCACTGGACCATACACTCCAAAAGAGTAAGAGCACTGCCAGATGTTTCTCACTATTGAGTTCCCAGTGCTGAACCCAAATATTGGCTCATTATACATGCTCAATAAATATTCATTGAATTAATAATAAATAACAAGTAAAATTCAATCAATGGCATTTAAAAATATTCTAAAAATTCTAAAATTTCCAGATAAATTTTTCTGACATTTGTCATCTTAGTGGTCTTTAGAATAATACCAGTCTCCAGTTTATTCCTAATTATAAATATTTCTGAAAGAGAATCATGAGATTCCTATTCTGCCTCTTTTACAGAGCAGCTGTGTGTGTGTGTGTGTGTGTGTGTGTGTGTGTGTTGAGACAGAGGAGGGGGAAGGATGGAGAGAGAGAAAGAGAAGGAGGAGGAAGAGGAGGAGGAGGGAGAGGACGATGAGGAGGGGGAAGGAGGGGGAAGAAGGAGAGGAAAAGAAGGGGAAGGAGAAAGAAAGAAAAGGAGGAGGAGGAGGAGGAAGGGAAGGAAAGAAGCAAAGCATTAAGAAGCAGAGATTAACTTGTAAGGAAGGGGACAAATTCAATTTTTAAAAAAGCAAATATCACTTGTGGTGAAATACTAATATTAAAGACATAAAAACTTAAAGTATGAGAAATACATGCACAATAGTCATTTTAACCTCACACATGAACCTATAGCATATATGACAAAAAAATGTGATAACACCGCTTTTCCAAATATAAAAATAACAGTAACAACCATATTTTCTAAAGTTTCTTCAGTGGTGCATATTGGTTCTTTGATTCAAATCTGTATTCTGATTAACCCAATTTTAAACCAATAAAGAGAGGTTTATAATAACTCATGTAGTGCATATTTATATAGTTACTCTCACTCTTGCTAAAGTATATATTTGTCGGCAGCCGTCCGTCTCGAGAGACGATGGCGTAGCTTCCTGAGAGTCTATCTGCACCGCCGAGAATGGCTGTGCAGTCCGATTCGGGAGTGACAATCCCTGCCGCACTAGTTACAGGTGAAGGCAGATGGCCGTTGTTGCTGCTGTTGACGCTGCTTCCGCCTCGATCTTTTCTGGACCGCCTCCTCGTTGCGCGCAGCCTCTGCCCGTGATGTACCTTGCCTGACCGCGAGCCTCCAGGCTAGGCGGTCGTCTGCTTGAACTTCCCATGTGTTGAGATTGATGGAGCATTGTGTCATGTCCTTTTTGCAGATGTCTTTGAACCGCAGTTTTGGGCGCCCTGTCATCCTCTGGCCTTCTGCTAGCTCGCCGTAGAGGAGGTCTTTGGGGATACGGCCTGCATCCATTCTTTTGACATGGCCGAGCCACCTGAGGCGTCTCTCGCTAAGAACTGCATGCAAACTGCTCATATTGGCTCGCTTCAGCACCTCGGTGTTGGGGACCTTATCCTGCCAGGCGACATGCAGGACGCGTCGCAGGCACCTCATGTGGAAGCTGTTGAGTTTCCTTTCGTGCCTTGCGTAGGTGGTCCACGTCTCGCTGCCATAGAGGAGAGTGCTGAGTACGCAGGCTTGGTAGATGCGCAGTCTGGTTTTCTCAGTGAGGCTGGAATTGTTCCACGCTCGCCGGTTCAGTCTGGCCATAACTGTGGCTGCCCTGGCGATTCTCCGGTTGACCTCCAAGTCGACTGACAGAGAGCTCGAGATGGTGGACCCGAGGTAAGTGAAGTCGTTGACAACCTCCAGGGTGTATCCGTCGACGGTGATGCATGGGGGAGTCCCCGTGCCTTGAGCCATAACATTCGTCTTCGTCAGGCTGATGGCTAGTCCGAACTCCTTGCATGTGTGGGAAAGGCAAGTGACTAGCTGTTGGAGTCCCTCTTCGGAGTGTGATGTCAAAGCTGCGTCGTCGGCGAAGAGCATCTCACGGATGAGCACCTCTTTGACTTTGGTCTTGGCTCGTAGACGGGCCAGGTTGTAGAGCTTGCCATCGGATCTGGTGTGAATGAAGACACCCTCGCTGCAGTCCTTAAAGGCGTATTGGAGGAGCATGGAGAAGAAGATTCCGAACAGCGTAGGCGCGAGGACGCAGCCCTGCTTTACTCCGCTGCTGACTGGGAAGGCCTCAGAGGTTGCGCCGTTGTAGGACACCGTGCTGTGCATGTTGTCGTGAAAGGATATGACCACAGCAAGCAGATGTGGTGGACAGCCAATCTTCCGTAGCAAGCTGAAGAGTCCGCTTCGACTGACCAGATCAAACGCCTTCGTGAGGTCAATAAAGGCGAGGTAGAGTGGTTTATGCTGCTCGTGACACTTCTCCTGCAGCTGGCGTAGGGAGAAGATCATGTCCACTGTTGAGCGGCCAGCTCTGAAGCCACACTGGGACTCTGGGTAGACGCGGGAAGCAAGGGTCTGCAGGCGGGCAAGAGCGACCCGGGCGAATACTTTGCCGACGACGCTGAGGAGAGAGATGCCCCGGTAGTTGTTGCAGTCGCTGCGGTCTCCTTTGTTCTTGTACATGGTGATAATGTTGGCGTCTCTCATATCCTGGGGGATGTAACCCTCCTTCCAGCAGCGACAGAGTAGATGGTGGAGCGGCTGTAGCAGGACTGGTTTCCCGCTCTTTAGGATTTCTGGAGGGATTCCGTCGCTTCCTGGTGCTTTCCCGCAAGCGAGGCGGTCGATGGCTTTGCCGAGCTCTGCCGCAGTAGGTGGGGTGTCTAGCTCCTCCATGACTGGTAGGTCTGGGATGGCGTTAAGAGCAGTGTCTGTTACGGTGTTCTTCGTTGCGTACAGCTCGAGGTAGTGCTCGGTCCACCGCCGCATTTGCTGCTCCTGGTCAGTGATGACCTCACCTGTCTTGGACTTAAGGGGGGCGATCTTGGAGGGGATTGGGCCTGTTGCCTTCTTGATACCCTCATACATTCCTCGTGCGTTGCCTATATCGGCGGCTTCCTGAATGCTTCTGCACAGGTTTAGCCAATAGGTGTTGGCACAGTGGCGGGCGGTCTTCTGGACTTTGTTCCTGGCAGCCCGTAGAGCTTGAAGTGTACTGGGAGTGGGCGTGGCCTTGTAAGCCAGTAGGGCCTTCCTCTTAGCCTCGATCACGGGTTCCATTTCTTCCCAGTGAGCCTCGTACCAGTCAGCGTTCTTCCGCTCTTTCTTCCCGTAAGCAATAATGGCGGAGTTGTATATGGCGTCGCGGAGACGTAGCCAATTGGATTCGATAATGTCATCTGCCGCCACTCCCTCGCTGAGTGCATCTTCCATCTTGTTGATGAATTGCTGGGTCTTAACTGGGTTGCTGGCACAACTGGTGTTGATGCGTGGGCGACCCTTCATCTTGGAGTGGTGCAACCTCTTCGGCATTATGCGCACCTTGCTTACCACGAGGGCATGGTCCGTGTCGCAGTCTGCACTGTGGTAGCTGCGGGTGAGGAGGGTGCTGCCAATATCCGTTCTTCTGGTGATGACGAGGTCAAGCTGGTGCCAATGACGGGAGCGGGGGTGCCTCCATGACACCTGGTGGATCTCTTTGCACTTGAAGAATGTGTTTGTCACGCACAGGCCGTGGTGACACAAAAGCTCAAGCAGTCGCTGACCATTCTCATTGATCTTTCCTCTCCCAAAGTTTCCAAGGCAGGTGGGCCAGGCCATGTGGTCGGCTCCTACTCTTGCGTTGAAGTCTCCAAGGAGATAGAGAGTGTTACTTCTGGGAATCTTGGATAACGCTTCGTCCAGTGCATGGTAGAACTGTTCTTTCTCTTCGGTGGTGGCGCAGAGGGTTGGGGCATACGCGCTAAGAATGCTGACTGGGCCGAAAGTTGTTGACAATCGGAGGGTAAGTAATCTCTCTGTGCCTCCTGTGGGTGGCTCTATGGAGTTAACAAGCGTGTTCTTCACAGCGAACCCAACACCGTGCTGTCTTGGTTGGTCCGGAGACTTCCCTTGCCAGTAGAAGGTGTAGTTGGTTTCTCTGATAGTTCCGTTGTCGGCCAACCGGGTCTCCTGTAGAGCCGCAATGTCGATGTTTAGTCGTGCCAGTTCCCTATCGATGACAGCGGTTTTCCTGGCACCCTTGATCCACGGAAGGTCTGCAGTAAGTCCGGGGCACATGGTCCTGATGTTCCAGCTAGCGAGGCGAAGAGCCGGAGGCTTCTTTCTTGTTGTTTGTTTGGAATTAACTGGTGCGGGTGTTTTGTGGCCCACTTTTCGAGAGGCACCTCTCTGATCCCCACGCACCCAGTGGGGCAGGCGAGCCATGGCGAGACGGTAGCTGTCCAGTGAGGTGCGATGACCTCTCCCACCGTCAGAGGAGACCCCTGGCGCTCGTTTCCTTCGCCAATCGGATGAGCTTATAACCGGTATCTGTCTCCTCCCGTGTTGAGTCGACATCTTGCGATGACGCTGGAGTGTCCTCTCAAGTGAAACTGAAGCTACAGAGCCTGGGCAGGGTGATATGGAGGGTCTGCTGTTGCCCATGCAGCAGACCCCCCCTCTCTTCGCAGCTGAAGGGTCCAAGGGAGAGACAAAGTCAATACAGCTTGGCTTCAGGTGCGCCGCAGGAGTTGCCGGTGTTGACTACAATGTCAAACCGCCTTAGGGACTCCGGCTCCGGATTTTCTGTCGGGGTTTACTCCCTTAGCCTTTCCCCTGAAGAGGTATGCCGCAAGGCAGCGGAGGTTTTTTGGGGTCAGAGTTTTCCTTCTCTGATTTTAGAGATGTCCTTCCTCTTTCCTCCTTTACAGTCTTGAGGGCAGCATTTACAGGCTAAAATAGAAAACTGGCAGTGTAACCTTCTAAGCAGATACTACCAATACCCTGCTTGGGTATACTCACCCGACAATAAACATCTCTTAAATGTCCTCCAAGTGCCATGCCTCGAATTAGTAAATGGCAGTGCAATGGCAGCCAAACATTTGGATCAGTTTCACTAAGTAAACCACCAACACAAGTAGGTTTTTAAAACAATAGAATAGTGTCTCATTTTATTAAAATAATAACTATTTTTAAGCAACTTACCAGCAACACTGAATAAAAACCTGGCTGTGTTTCCCACTGTTTCAACTGCTCCTCAGCTGGCTTTAACACAGCAGTATCCTGACTGGTGGCCTGAGTTAAGAGTTGAAGAACAACAGTGCTGGCACTATTGAGATCCGTGGAAACCAATTGGCTCAGTCCGAATAGCCCGGCTCTCCAGCTTCCACTGTCCAACACGAAGTGGCGTCGGTTGGTCCCGCACCCCACGCTTGCAAGTCCACGCGCCGCCGCCCACTGATGCCGAAAGCGGCTTCTAGGAACGCGCCATGTTCTGAGTCACAGCTCTAAACGATGCAGACGCTAGAATATCGCGTCACAGACATCCACAGCAATAAAAAAGATCAAAATACTGATCCACAAAACAACACAAATGAATCTCAAAAAGCATTACGCTAAGTGAAAGAAGCAAAGCATAAAAGTCTACATGAAGTTCTAGAAAATGCAAAATTATAGAGACAGAAAGTAGATCACTGGTTGCCTTGGGCTATGGGGCTAGAGGAAAGGATGATACAACAAGACACAGGATAATTTTTAGGGAGATGGAAATGCTTTAATCTTGATTCAATAGTAGTTATGCTACCGAAAAGCAATTTGGGGTCCTGCTGCCTGCCGCCACCCTCTAGGCAAAATTCCAGAAGCAAAGGTTTGGTGATAAAGAAAGTCTATCCAGTCACAGCTTCAATTACTTAAGCCTATCAATTAAGGCTAAACTCTAACACCTGGGCCCTGCTATCATTTCCCCCTGTTTTAATCACCTTATTTCTATAGGGCTAGTTACAAACTAAAACAGCATAAAATACAAAAACTACACAACTTTGGAAGAATGACAGGCTTCTGCCTCATAGCCTGTTCCCTCTAGAACACCCAAAGAATAAACCAGGGACCCTCTGCCAGGCCAGCCCAATCCTTTAGAAAAATAGAGTTCTTCCACAGAGACACGAACTTAACAATATACTGTCTAAAAACGCTTTAAGAGAACTCCAGAAACCAGTTAAAAAGTCATAATATCCCAGGAAAGTGCAAAGCCAAAACCAGCTACATTAAGATGGTTAAAAAAATTATTTCACCCATGAGAGCCCCTCCCCTAAGCCAGCACAGAAACAACCTTAAAGAAATGAAGACCTAATAATTATGAGACAAAAATAAAAATGACCATCTTAAATAAGTTCAATGAACTTCGAGAGAAAACAGACAACTAAGGAAAATCAGGAAAATGATGCATGAACAAAATGAAAATATCTTAAAAAACAGAACTTCAGGAATTGAAGAATATAATAATTCAATTAAAATATTCACTAGGAGGACTTCTGGCCAAGATGGAGGCATAGACAGACATGCGGCGTCTCCCTCCACAACTAAGAAGGAATACAACTACCTCAAAACTAGAAACAACCATAAGTTCCGTTATCTTGAAGTAGGAACTGAGCCTTAGGTAAATTTAGCTTAATCTCACAAAACTACTTGATTGCAAACCCTAACTTTCTTCTTTGCCTCCTTCCCACACACTGAGAAAAGCAGAATGGCAGCAACGGAACCAGGCTCCTTGAATCCAGAAATACAAACCCCATTTTGAGGATGGCAGAGCCACTGCATGGGCCTGGATCCTTAGATAACCTTGGGGAGTGGAAAAATTACCCGCATATGATTAATCGCCTAATTTGAGGTCGTTCCATCTAAGGAAAGAAATCTTGATCTTATTTAGGCCACTGTAATTAGAAATGAATTTATTACAGGACATTATTCTGTGCCAGAACAAAACAAACAACCCCCACAAAACGTGGCTTCTACTCAGTACTGTGGGGATGACTAAAAAGTCCTTGAACCAGAGAGAGGTGAACTCAACCTTCAAATAAAATAAAATCCTCATAGGCAACATCATAGACTTGTTACAATAGCAAAGTCCTGGCTTATCCCTCCTGTAAGGAAGAGCCATATACTCTATTGAATGTTCCTTAATGCTGTGGGCTCATGTAGCTAATTTTGTTATTACATAAACAAGTCCATCTGTGGAGATAGACTGAGATGGACCAAGATCATTAGACTGATATCTAAAAACAATGTGAAATTTTGAGTTTATAATGAGAAGTCAGTGTCACACAGAGATACGCCAATTGATGTAACCAATTTATTTTCCTCGTGTAGACGAGGTAAACTGGGTGCCAAATTGTAATCAGAAGTTAGTGCACAGTTTTATTGGAACTGGATATACTTAAAATCTATATAATCAGCCCCTATAGGCAGATGTACTTGGGAAGCCAAGTCTTAATCAGAGGTTGCTTCATGACCATGGAAGCAGACCTAAGGACTCTGATGACTCAGATGTCACACGACGCATCTCACAATGGTGATTCTCTTGGCAGTGGGTTCAGATGTGTTATTGTACAGCTTTAGCTAAGATCGCTGTCACAACGCTCAGCCATTTGCATTTCCAGATTTGGAGTGACTCTATCAGGAGGATCAGAAAAATTCAAAATGAAAACAAAGGCTAAGGATTCTCCAGCACTTCTACACTGATTTCACCTCTTTTGTTTGGTGGCAGGGGTCGGGGGAGGGTCGGGGGGTCGGGGGAGGGTCGGGGGAGGGTCGGGGGTGGAGCTTCGTTTTCCTATGATTCTGCTTCTGACACACTCAGTTTTGGCTTCATTACTACGTCGTTACTTTGAACTAACTTGCCATACCTTTGCCCCAGTCAATGAATTGATTTACTGTTTAGTTCTCAAAGGGTCATCTTATTTCAATCACTTCTGCATTTTGAAGGCTCAGAATTAGAGTTTCCAGATACTAACAAAAGAAATTTTGCCGGCGATAATTTTCAAAAGAGAAACAGTAAGGTCAAATACTACAGATTATCAGAATTTATCACTCCTTCTTTACTCTGAGAGTTAACTTTCTCTTTAGCTTTCTTATGGCATTTGATCACGTATTGCTTTATAATTTGGTAATTATTAGACCTTTATAGTTCAAACTTCAGTTTGCAAGTGACTTAAGGGACGGAGCTCTTTGTGATTCATCGTTGCAGTCACCTCTCCACTCAGGACAATGTCTTACAAATATAAGTAATTAACATTTGAGTAATTGATTTAATAGAAAAGTTAATGAGAACAAGGAAGGTGAAGTGTGCTAAGTTTCTTCTGTTCATATCCTAAAACTAGGGCAGCCTGGTTAATTTGATGGCAATATTTCTCAGTCAATATACATCACATTATACACTTTAATTCCTTAGAGGATAATTAAAAAAATCATACCAGTGTGTTTCAAATTTCCTGCAAAGTTAGGGGAAGTAGTAGTGATGTTGGTAGAGGGTTCAGATTTCTTCACATTTTACAGCAAATTAAATATACTCTTACATTTACCATTAGAAATGCTTTCTAAGACCAGAAATGCAACAGTGAGCATTACAAAAATCCCTATGTCTGGGTATCACCCAAGCAATAAAATCAGAAGTTCTGGAGGTAGAGCTCAAGCACTGGTTTTTGTTGTTTTAAATTTACTTAATATACAGCCAGGTTTGAGAACATTGAATGAGTCCATTAAATCACACTAAGAGTGTGCTTTTTTACACTAAGAAAGGTCACCAAGATATTTTTGGAAATAAATGCAATCTCTCCACCAGAGAAACAGCCCCTTCCCCCGACTTCCTGACTGTAATGAAAAGCATTTTTCTACCATATTAGGCTGATGTATTGTTTCATTTCTATTTCTTTTGGTAGATTCTAAACACTATGAGGACAGGATTAAGGATATTTGTCTTGTTCATTATTATTTCCCAGAAGAAAAAAAATTTCACAGTGCCCGAGATCTATTAGTTACCCAACAAACATTGGATGAGTGAGTCAGTCAACTCAGGGTTCAAGAAAATTTGTAACAAAAGAAGAATATTTTAGCCACTTAAAAATTGATGTGGAAAGAGCAATAAAAGGCAATACATTTTTATACTAGTAGATAACACTTTTATTAGATAAAATACTTCCATGGGAGTTTAGGAACATAAATTTACATGATGAACAACTTTGATTTCTCATAAAATTACCATATTAGATCATTAAATTTAATTGCAGGCAAAGAATCTAAGAGGAATTAAATTGCCTTTAATCTTCTAGTCTTTAAAATGCTGACTGTCAGAATGGCTGAAATAAGAAAAAGAATTCAGACAGTGGGGAATATTATCAAATATATTTTCCCAACAGGAAACAGGCAAACAGCTTTGGAAACTTCAGCAGGAAGCGTCTAGGAATGGTTTGCTGCCATACAAGGACTGAGAAGAGGGCTGGGGCTGATGCTTGTCTGATATTTGTGTGGGTATCCTTCAAAGGGAGGCAGGGTATGGACTTTTTCCACAGCTGAATTCCAGATGTTTCCAAAGGAACACATTTTACTCTCACTGATGTCAACTGTCTCCTGACTCCTTTCGCTAATTGTTACAGATTGGGCATTGTAAATCCTTGTCTTTTCAGACAACAGCCCTCAATGCTCCTTGCTGTACAGTGCCAGTCTGATCCCGGTCTCATAGCTTAATAATAATGATAATATAAAATGATAACTGCCATGTAATGAGTGCCTACTGTTTGGCGTGTCTTTGCATATAGTATCTTCTGTAATCATCACAGCAAACCTGGAGATAGTTATTATGATCCATATTATACCTGAAGAAACCAACGACCAGAAAGTATTGAGGAGGTTGTTTGTGTTCACCAAGTTAGCAAATAGTTTCACAGAGGCTCAAACAAAGGGTTTTCCTATGGCAGTGTTTCCTGCAAAACCTAAGGATGGAATCCTTGGAAAATGAAGGTCAAGATTAAGAGCATGTTAATTTCAGTTCTACTTTTTTCAACCCCTTGGTTTACATGTATCCAAGCAAGGGTTCCATTCAGGTCAGTCTTTGGACACATGAAATAACAAATTAACTGACTAATCAGCCAATAAACAAATGAATTGTCAGTTTGATCTTTGTAAGGTCAAAACACATGATTTATTAACAACATAATCATAATTTTATTGGTCTTAGCACGAGTTAATATACAAGTATTAAATAAAACAGAACTATGATAGCTTTTGTACCTTCTATATCTTATTTCGTCTGCTTTATATTACTTCAGAGGTTTGATGGTTAAAAAATATATTTATCTTGTCCAGCCAAAAACATGTTTCTAACCTACTATCTAAGAAAGGTTGCAGACATAAGAGGCAGGGAGATAGCCAATTCAAGCCTTCTTCCAGATGTTTGGGTTTTGAGACAGCCAATGTGACTTGCCAGCTGGAATGTAATTGGATTTGGGAAAGGATGATTTCCGCCATGAAACTTGAATAAGCCATTATTTTAGTCTTCAAGATGAGATCCCTGATAGAGATCTAATCCTAAAATTCTAGAGGGAAAAACAGTGCTTCTCTTAAAAAAAATAAAAATAAAAATAAAAATGAAGTACACTGGAGGTCTGATTATTCACAGAAAGTGAATCTGAAGGATCCATCAGTGAGAGACAGAAAATGCCTTATGATATGATGATTCTCTAACCATTGATGGACAGCGGTCATTTTCACATTGCGACATCTACAATATAAGTCTCCGCTTGGCTTCTTTCTTTTGCTAACCACTGCTTTCCCACACCAGAACAACTGAGCCTAATTTACAGGCTTGACCTGGTCTTAGTCCTTAGAGATTTTCTTATCTCAAGATCAAAGGGATGTAACCAGTACTCTGGAACTCAGCCTCAAGCTCTGATTGCTAACCAGTTCCACCCTATTTCTGAGACATGGTCCACATTTGAACTGCATATTTGGTAACCAGACCTCTGTTTCCGTCCTTGTACTTGACTTTTTATTTGAGGTTCTATACCTCCAAAACTGGGATCTAGATTAATTCTTTTTTTAAGATTAAAAAAAAATTATTTTTAGAGAGAGGGGAAGGAAGGGAGAAAGAGAGAGCGAGAAATATCTATCAGTTGTCTCTCACATGTCCCCAGCAGGGAACTTGGCCTGCAACCCAGGCATGTGCCCTAACTGGGAATTGAACCAGTGACCTTTTGGTCTGCAGAGGGACATACAACACACTGAGCCACACCAGTCAGGCCTGGATGAATTCTTTTCAAGCCAGTTGCCAGGAACTAAAATTCTGGCCCTGGCTCCTTGACTAAATGTCAATTGCAGTTTCCCTGCTACCTTCCAGCTACCTAGATTCTCAACTTTCATTAGCTCTGAATTCCAATTCATCAGTAAACTCAGTATCCACTTCCTTCAATTCCTATCTCAGAATAAATGCATCCTGATAACCATTTTGCCCCAAGCTCTTTGCTTTTGGGGGGTTATGTTGTTGGGCCGAACTTACTCCTTCTGTCTGTGGCTGCTCTATTTCCTGCTCCCACTTCTCCCAGAACCCTTCTGTTTGCGTCACCCTGATGCATCATGAAATTTGGGGCAGACGTATGACACACAGGATCTCATAAATCCTAAGTGCTGAGCATGCAGACAAATATCTCATGCTGGTCAGTGTGTGGAGTTGCATAATTCCATATGCCATATAGCACTGCTGGCACCTTTCCTTGCAGGAACAATTCCTCTTCCTGGAAATAATCACAACCAGAAGCACTACATTTTGCAACACCCTGGGAAACCACTTGAATTATTCCCTGAGAGTGAGAAAGATATCAAGTGTCAGTCCTGGATTCAACTTTTGGTAGGACAAGAAAACTAGGTCTGTACTGTTTTGATCACAGCAATATTTTCCTCCATATTTTAAAAAAGCATATGCTTATATTGTTTTATATATTTAGGTGTTTCATGTCTAAATCTTCCAATTCAAATTGTGAGGAAGCTTACTTCTTTAAAGGTCTTTAAAATTAGGATGGGCTCTCACATTTTGGGGGTTTAGTTTAAAAGCAAAATTCTACCCAAATTTCTGGCTCCATATCAAACCTTATACCACCTCTAGGCTGCATTTGGTGGTACTTATTTTGGTTTCTGAAGGCCTATTTTACATATAGCATATATCATTAAAATGATAATTTTGAGAATTATGAATAAGTACATGTATGTATACAGAAAAACACATACAATATATGTGTGTGTAGACACATGACATTCTGCAAAGTATCCTTGCAGGTAATATTTCATTAAAATACTCAAAATACAGTGTAAATTAAATATTATTTTCATCATATAGATATAGAAGCAGAAATCTTACATGACTTGACTAAGATCTCTAGGAAAACCAGCAGCTGAATTTTGGTCATGCGGTTCCCAACCTTTCATTATTTCATCCAATCTTATTTACCCAGTTCAATGTCTTGGTTTCTGCCTTTCCTTGTGTTGGTTCCCAGTATGGAATACATGACACTTTTAAATGTCTGCTCTGAATGGAAGACACAGACCAAAAATTTCAACAAAGCACCCGGTCTGATAAATTATAATGTTTTCTCTTTTATCTATTCTTGAAAAAAAAAAAAAAAAGTATTGACTTCCCAGATAACCTGGAATAGAAAATTCTGTTATTTCAATACCCTTACCCAGAATGGGAGCGGGAAGAGGCAGAATCATCAAACTTCTGTCCTTGAAAACGAAGCACTGATATTTTATGCTTTTAGTCATTCAAATGACACATTTTTGATTAGGCGTCCCTCACTTGTCAGGCTGTGCTACAAATTCGGAGTACAAAGATAAAAAAGACAATGTCCACTCTGAAGTTGCTCATAGGTTAGTGGTGAAAACTAGAATGCTTTTAATTTAAGTACCCACAAAATGTTATGGTACTTCAGAAAGAGAGCACCCTGCTCTATTTTTGGAGCATGAAAAACATCATTGAGAAAAAGCCAAAGCCAAAGAAGGCAAAGGAGAAAAATATATATCTATTAAGTGAGGAATTCATATTGAAGGAAGCCTATATATTAAAGGTTAAAATAAGAAAATTATAAAGAGTATTCTGGAACTGTTGTGTTGTGGAGAAGGAAGGATTATATATGTGTCTACATGTTAGTTTAGGATCATGCTAAGAAGAATTCCAGGTGCCACTCAGAGACTTTTCTGCTTATTCCATAAGCAGTGAGGAACCCTCCAAGATGTGTGTATGGTAGTATTGAGAGGGACCCTGAAATCTCCTGGCTAACTCCTCGAATTTGATTTCCCTCAAAAGCAGGGCTTGAGACGAGGATTTTGGTGCCAGTGGTTTATCTGGAATATAATTTCAGGAATTGAGGTGAGGAAATAGAGAGGGAAAACAGGGGAAGAAAGAAAACCATTGGTAAGTGCAAAAATGAGTGGGTTATGTATAACATACTCCACACTGTGACGTCTGAGGCTCCGTTGGGCTCAGGATACACTGGGATGTGTAGAAAATAGTGTTGCCCCACCAACTGCAAGGGATTGGGGGGCACTTATCCACACATTCTACTCTTCATCCGCTGAGGTTAAACCTTAGAGCGTTAACTCCCCAGAATTTCTCGCGTGATCTGTTCTAGGAGTGCTTTCATGAGAGAGTCCCTTCAAGTGGAGAGGTATGGGAAATACTAGCTTGTCAGGGAGCCATGTACAGGTGACCTTTTAGGTGGACCTAGTTTGATAGGACTAGAAAGACAATCCCCTCCACCCCCCTGCCCCATACAAAGTATGCAACTAGCCTAGTCTATCTGGGAGGCATCAGTGGGGACCCCCCATGAGGCGGCTGTGCATTTTAAATCATTAGGGGTTCCTCCCTTGTCATCTCCTTCAGTGCGGCTGCTCCATGGTAAATCTGAAACATGCCCGAAATGTATCCTACTGCCTGCTGAGAGGGTCGGCTAGCCGGGGTATCCTAATTGCAGTCAACAGGCTGCTTTTGGATGCCTGTGGGGTTTGGGTAAGCAAACTGTGTGTTTGTTATTTGTCTTCCCGGGGATACACAGTATCAAGAAACAAGGCCTACCTTCCAAGGCTTCAATCCCTTTTGTTGCCCCAAATTGCTAATGACATCTGTGTGTGGGACGCATTAAGGCCCTTTGTGTCCTAGTATCAGCCGGAGGCCTGCTCAGCGTACACCCTGGCAGCTCTTATTAGGAGGAATAATAGGCAACATGTTTCCTTAAGGTTTGTTATCTTTTCTCACTCGATCCCTGCCAATGTGTCTGCTGGGCATTTTCTGGGACCTGCTTTGGCACAAGAACGGAAGGCAGGACAGCAGAGCAGCGTTTGCTAGGGGATCCCGGCTGCAAGCCTAACATCTGCTGAGTATTTTGTAAGTTTCTTTGAACATAATTAAATGCAATCACCAGTCTCCCCCTTGGCCTCGCACCAGAGACCCCAGTAGAAGAGGGCAAGAGTCGGACATCAAACCTATGTGACAAATGCTGACCAATGAGACTAATTCAACTTCAGTTCATCCACCCGTTTCTGCGGCAGGCGCATTTGAGGCATTACTGCCCTAAAATCTTCTCAGCTTTTCTTCCATCCACCCTCCTTCCCTCCATCCCTCCCTGCCCTTTCCCCTTCTCTAGCCCCCTCTCCTTTCTTTCTCTTTCTCATTTTAGTGGAGCTTACAAGGCTCAGAAGTCTTTTACTGTCTCTGTCTGTCTCTCTCATTCACCCTTGCCTTAAACAAATATTTATTTAATACATTCCAGTACATATGCAAGATAGACATCTGCCCTTATGAGTTTAAAATTATCATGTAAAACAAGCTCAGAAACACAGAAGCGTGATTCCTGGGAAAAACACTTGTCTCTGGAGTCAGACATACCTGGGTGTAAACGCTTCTCAATTGTTTCCGAATTATTTCAACCTCTTCAGGCCTCTTTTCTTCATCTATAAAATCTCTAATGTTATTTTTTAAACTCACAAGATTGTGATTTATAAGCTAGTTGGTAAAACTTAGTACCTAAGGCAACACCTTACAGCTTTCCTTTTGATCTGCTTGCCTCAGGTAGTCCCTTGAAAAGGGGTAGACACTCTCGCAATAACAGAAAAACGTTGCAAGAAAAAACATATGACTGCCTGTGGCCAGAATATTTATTTCTATACTCATAGAAGCATAACATTTCAGAGCCAAAAACAAGAGTCACTCTGTGTAGATTAGGAAACAAACAAGCTGAAGCCACCTGCCTAAGTGAGGCCTGGAAGGTCTGCATCAAGTCTCCTGACTTCCCTCCCAGGACCCTGTCCACCTCTTTGCTCTGCAGGATTAATTTGAGAACCCAGTCAGCCGGCACACGGGAGAGGCGGAGACCCTGCCGCTCTGTTCCAACCTCTCTGACACCAGGATATATTCTTTGCTTTTTCAGCGAATTTTACAACAGTTATATTTTTTGTGGTAGAGAACAGTGATCGTTCCCACGGCAGTCGCCGCCTTCCCCTTGCTCATTTCTGCAAAAGTCTCCATTCTACATGGAAGCTAAGTACGAGAGCGGCTCCCTAGCTCAGCCTTTCCAGAAGCTAGGTCAAGGTTATAGAATGCGCACCGGCTGAAGGCACACAAGGGACGTGTTCTGTCACTTGGAACTTATGAACTATTCACTTAAAAGGATAAGCAAAAATAAGAAAAACACTCTATAATCTTACTATCATACTTGTTTACATGTCTGTGCACACACACACATCTCTGGGAGCTCACACATGCACACACACGTATATACATGGTTATTTGTAATTAATATTTTGTAATTTTTCACATAGTATTACAAATTTCCTGTACAACTGAAAATTCTTCTACACCATTATTTTGGCTATGCAATAGTCTAATTTATGACTAAATGGATATTTATTTAAATAGCTTTCTATTGTTGATGACTCAACTTAGTTTTAACATTTTATATTGTAAATAGCATTCTCCTGACCATACATGAAGTTAGAGTTGGTTTCCTTTTCCAGGACATATTAATTTTTCCAAAACACTGCATTTAAAGTGGCATTGCCTTACCAAAGAGCCTAGAAATAGCAAGTTACTTTTGTATAGTTTTACATTTTCCAAAGTGCTCTTATATTCAATGTCTCCTTTGAGCTACAAAATTTTCTTTTGATGATGATTGAATAGCTATTATTGACTATTTTTTAGATGAAAAAAGCTGAGGATTATATATTTGACCACTTTTTAAGAGCTAAGCTAGTATGTGGCATGTCAGAGGCTTTTTTTTTTTTAAACTCTAAAGTCTAACATCTTATATCTTTTTTTTTCTTACTATCTACCTGCCTACCTGCCTGCTTCCCTTTTTAAAAAACAAAAAATGACATACATTATCTCTGCCTCTGAGTTGTTTATAATTCACTTGGGGAAAGTGGCAAATAAATTGATGTTAACATTGTCTTATGAAAAATGTAACCAGGAGAGAATGAAGAAGTGCCTCTTAAATCAAACAGGAATACTATGAAAACCTCCCTAGAAAATATAAAATTTAAGGAGAGGTACTCCATATAAAGCTTATAATCTAACTGAGATGTTTAAACTTTCCTCTAATCAAATATAACCTTTTTAAAAAACTCTACTCCTTTGGACTTACAATATTACATGTAAATAAGGCAGTTTGTCCCTGTTTTTGGCCATTAACCCCTACCCTCTCTGTAAACTCCTCCATTATGTATGCAGTTTGTTGTTTTAGGAGCATTTACTCCCATTTTATGTTCAGCTGTTGGAACCCATTTCAAGATTTATGTCTTTTGTGAAAGCAAAATAAACTCCTATAAGTTGTGCCTGGGAAACACAGAATTCTCATAGCATGCTGGAGAAGATTACAGCCTCATTATCTTACAAAATTTTCTATTCTCTGACCTCAATGAAAGAAATTCCGGGTTGCCTTCTAATTCAAGTTACTGTGTTGGACAAGATATTTAAGGTATAGTCATTGCCAAGAGAAGGTCGTTGTACAAATAATCCAGGGACAGTGGGATGGTAACCTTCTGAGAAATGAGCCATAGATGAGCCCCTTTTTTCTCTCCTCTGTAGTTCTGTCTTTGTAGCTTCCTGATGTGGGTGAATATTAAATAATAATGGTCTTGCAGGTGAATTTTCTTAATCTCCTCAGAAGTTCAGAAGAGCTTCACAGCTGGGACAAAATATCAGGAGGCTGAGGTGATGTCCCTCGGGGATGAGACTAATGGAAGATTGTCCTTCGAACATGACACAAAGAGACGCTCCCTGAGAAGGTGTTGATTGACAAAGAGGTCCACTCAATGGGCTCTGCCTTTGGAAGCTACTTCCCCTGGATTCTCAGTAGACTTCACTGTAATTAAAGTCAATCAAAGCATTCAGGGGATTTTGGGAACTTTACCATCTTGGCATAAGATCAATGCAATGGGGATAAGGCATTTTGGTTGACAGCTAAGTCATACTTCTAGAAATATTACTCAAGAACTCAGAATTTTTGGCACTGAACACAAAAGTACTTAAATATATTGCTGCGGGAAATTTCCATAAACTGGATCTGAGTTGCCAAACCATAACTGAAGGCCAAAAGGGGGGACACATTAGGCAGGCCATTAAAGGTGAAGTTGGCAAATGTAAGTTTAAATAATTAGCTACAGAAATCTTTTGTGTTTGGAGGGCCAGACCTGTGCACACAGAGAAATACATTTAATTTTATAATAAATACTCATATTCATTACCTATTGTTGTATAACAAGTTACCACAAATTTAGAGGACTAGAACAATACACATTTATTATCCCAAAGTTTCTGTGAATCAGGAGTCTGGGCACAACTTATCTGGGTTTTCTGTAAGACTCTTATCAATGTGTGAACTGAGCTGTGGACTGACTCACCTGGAGAAATGACTGGGGAAGACTCTGCTTCCAAGCTCACATAGGTGTTTGGCAGAATTTATTTCCTTATTGTAGGACAGATGGCCTCAGTCTCCTGCTGCCATCAGATGGAGGCTGTCCTCAATTCTTAGAGGCTGCTCACAGTTTCTTAACTCGTGCTCCCCACCCACAACAGGGCCTCTTAATTTGTCACTCTAGCAAGGACAGTCTCTAGATCCAGTCGGCTAGCACAGTGGAGTCTCATATATTTTAACATAGTCATGGGGATGATGCCAGATTCTTCCCCTTGGCCATATTTTA
Organism: Furipterus horrens; assembly: GCF_987537825.1. Taxonomy (NCBI): domain Eukaryota; kingdom Metazoa; phylum Chordata; class Mammalia; order Chiroptera; family Furipteridae; genus Furipterus; species Furipterus horrens. The sequence continues at coordinate 11,568,322 of NW_028327177.1, read as the reverse complement.
TTGATTAGAAGCAAATCACAGGTTCCTCCCACACTCAAGGGGAGGAAACCATGCAAAAGTGTGATCAGCAGGAGCCAGGGATCCTGGGTACCGGCTTTGATCTGTCTGCCACTATATAACATAAATAATTCACAGTTGAATATTGATATAGTGAGCTCTAAATTCAAGAGTTATCTTAACTCTTCACCTTCACTCTCTGGACTACTGTCCCAGCTTCTTACTGGTCACTCAGACCCTCAGTACCCCTAAAAATTATCCTCCAGGATATGAATATTATTTAAACTCTAATTTAACACATTACAGACCTGCGGTCCCCCTGCCCCCTACAAACTGCCTAAAGGTTAATTCCAGAATTTTTAGATTAGAACTCTTGAGTGGAATCTATATAGCTCTTTAGTTTTACTTCTAGCTACTTCAGCTCTGCTTCTTATCACTCTTCTTGTATTTCCCTGCAGACAGTTTTCTAGTTCTCTCCTTTGCATGCTGTCCTTACTTTTCCTCAAATAACTTCCTCACCTCTCCTGACACTTCATTCATCTGGATAATCCTAACCTGTCCTTTAGGAAATTTTTGGCTTCAACTCTTATAAGAAGGATTCTCTATTATTTCCTTGTTAGTTTCTCAAATCCTTCAATATTTTTGCATATCTCAAGAACTTAGTACCAACCCAGTAGATAACATTGATTATTTGTTTTTCTGTCTCCTCCACCTAGCTCTGGACTAATTCATGGAGGGATTCTGTTCTGCTCAGGTTAAAGTTTCTGATATTTACCATTATGCAATGTCATTTGAATGAATTAACAACACAGTTCTGGTCAATAAATATACAATGTCAGTATTTGCTTTGAGATTTTTACGTGACTAAACCTACTTTCTTAGATATCAATGTATTAAAGGTTTGGTAATAGTATCTTTTTCTACTTTATTGGGTATTTGAATTTGACCCAGTGTTCTGAAAAAAATTTTTTAAGCTTATGAACATTAGATTTTGAGGTATATGTTGCAAAAATTCCCCTTTAATTTATATATCATTGAATTTTGCCTGTGTTCGGCAGTAGTTTTTAAATTAAACTTTTAGGAAGGTAAGTATTTTATTTTGGGTGTTTTCATGGTGTTATCTTCTCTGGCTAACAGAAAATTAAACTGTTCATGAGGCAAAAGAAGAGGTAAATTTACTTGTTTTTTGGTTAACACTGATACAACAATCAGAATAGCCACATGGATGTTTAAATAAATATATACCTCATAGTGCCTTGCACAATCGGGTACTCAATAAATATCAGTTGTGTCTAACTACTCTTTACACTGCATTCACACACAATACCATATTTGCAAACACATACAAATGTAGAAATATATTCATGTATTTCTAATTCAGAAACTGAACATGTTTAGGGGGTTTCTGAAACTATCATATTATCTTTTCAACATATATGGCTTAAAGCTAAAATGATTTACCATGTCTCACCATTCAGTGAGTGGTAGCTCTGCTGGGGTCAGTTGGGGTCACACATGTGACTGCAGACATCTGCTTGTTTACCTGGGGCGGGATGGTCCAAGAAGGCTCCACTCCCTTGTCTGGTGATTGTTGCTAACTGTGGTCTGGCTTCTGTCTCCCCGTGGTCTCAGTGGTCCAAGAAGGCAAGTGAAGGAGGTACAAGGACCCTTGAGAAGTTGTACAAAGTCATTTCCACTGTGTTCTACTGGTCAAAGCATATTATAAGGCCAGCCTTAGTCAAGGGGTGGGAAAGCAGACTCCTTGTGGGGAGGAACTGCCAGGAACTTGAGACCAATTAGCTGGATTTAAGACCAAATCCTAAAGAAAATCCATTCAGTTTTTGAACAACTTTCGGAACATAAGAGGAGCTTAAATACAGTCCCAAGTGAGCCAAGGAAACTCTTTAAAGAGAGAATATTCTCCTGTTAATTAGTCATTATAGAACTATTTTGTTGTGTTAGGTAAACTCCACACATATGGGGAGATCTTCTTAACTTTTCCATAATACCAATCTGGTTTCCTTTTAAACTCCTAGCTTTGCTTTAGGTATAGTTATGTGTATGCTCATATAAAAATATATAAACATATGTATTATTTACATATAAGCATTCACAAACTGTATATATTTCCATGATGAAAAATATTTTAACGTTTCAATCCAACTCCTTTACTGTGATTGCATAAGAAAGAAAAGTAATTTATATAAATATAGCCTGAAAGCCTTTGAAAAATTCCCGATGGCACAATTTTTGGCATCTTCTGTTGTTAGTTGATATGTTATGTGTAATAAAGGCCACACAAGATTTTTCTCTATGTATTTTTTAAAATTCACACACACACACAAAGTAAAGTTTGGAAACTCTTTCAAACTTCAGCATGCACCCCGTTTCCCTTTCTAGTTTCAACTGTGCCAGCCCTATATCTGTGTTCTTCAACTTCCTGGAATCCCTAAGTGCCACCTCAGAATACTTTAATCTTCATATACTTTCCTTAAGAGTCAGGTAAGTAATTCTGTTAGTCTAGAGATCATCATAAGTTACCATGAGATACAGGATAATTTTAACAGGAGATTAACAAAGAACGGAGGTTATTTATTTATGATCAGTGATAAGAATTAACAAGGCATTGACAGATTTTTAAAGAATTATAGGATAATCAAATCAGTGAATTTTGAGTTGTATATATCACAGACTACACATATAAATATATCACAGGTCATTGTGTAGATCCCTTCTATTTCTAGGACTACAGTTGGTAACCAATGCCCATGCTCTGAATCCAGACCACCCTTTACTTTTGTAAATAAAGTTTTATTGTAACACATTCAACTATCATGTATTCTCTACTGGAGCTTTTGCTCTAAAGCGCAGGATTGGGGAGTCATAATATAGGCCAACCTCAAACCTTTGCTATCTGCCTCTTTACAGAAAGGTTTACTGACCCTTCCCCAAGAGATTTTGAGGTGCTGTGGCTAAGTCGACGAGAACCAGTGATAGCAAATGAAAGCAGGAGCTATTTATGATTTACTGGGGAAAATATTTTTACCAGAATATCGTCAAAAGTTTTGGGTTTGAACCTTGGTTGGCCATTTGCTAGCTGGACAACTCTGGATAAGCTATTCAATCTTGAGTCTTTCTGTTCCAAAGTCCCTGCTAACTTTGTTTCCTTAAAATAAAAGATAATAAATATTCTTGAACAACTCTATGAACTGCAAAGATGTAGTACATATGTGAATTGTTATTAATTATAGTATTCACTTAGTTCCATTGACCAAAATATTTTATTTCTTTAGCTTCCTATAAGTTTTGCAGAATTGCAGCTCTCTGACTTCCTGAAAGGAGGCATGGCTGTAGAACTTGCTTTGTACGACAAAATGGCAATCAAAGTAATCTGTGTCACTTTGCAGGAAGAGCCATTTGGAAAGATCTTGGAACATATTAGGTAAAAACTAAGAAAATCCAAATTAGGTATTTAGTTAATAATAATGTATCCATATCAGTTCTTAGTTGTGACAAATATACCATAGTAATGTATGGTGTTAGCAATAGGGAAAGCTGGGTGTAGGATTTATGTGAATTATTTTCTATCTTTGCAACTTTTCTGTAAATTGAAAACTATTCTAAAATATAAAGTTTAAAAAAAATTATCTTCACAAGAATTCCTAGGGACTCATACATTATCTCAACAATCAGGGCTTTCAAGGCTTAGAACAAAATGTCTCCTTTTCTGTTCACATGTGTGCCCATTTTATTAATTCAATAGTGCATTAATTCATTTAAACAAATATTGTTGAATAGCTGCCTTTTAACAGATCACATACCAAACATCATTCCAGACATGGATGCCATGTTGATGAACATCTCAGACTTCAATCCCATTTTATATTTTCTCTTTAATAAGAAAAATCCTTGGGTCGTTCTAAATCATATTTGTTTTTCTTCTTCTGTTATTACTATAAATTATTTAAAGAGTAAAATCCTCAGTTTTAAAAGGGTATACTGATTAAGTTCAGTCATCTCTGTAAGAGGCATATTTTTTAGATTTTCCTCCTGCCAAAAGGTATGGATATGAACCTCAACTGGCCGTCTTGGCTCAAAAGCAGAACACAGAGATCATTGTTAAGAGATGAGGACGTAATGCAGAGGGAGAGGGAGCAGCACTGAGCAGCGGGCGCACATCAATGCAATTCCCTGGCGATAAGTGATTGGCAGCAGACGTGGGCTGCATATATTGAAGACAGAGAGAGAACCTTCTTAAACTTCGTGAATTTTAAACAAAGAACCCAGAGTAGCTAAAGACAGAGAATGGAGACCGAACTTTGAATGACTGCAAATTAAGGGATTGAGAATGCTCTGTAATCCTTTGGTTTGTGCTCAATTACATGAAAATGGCCAATGCAATACAAAAACAGAAAAGAAATGTAGCAGAACGTTCCAAGTAGAAGATAAGACGGTTTCACTTCTTAGTACTGATCTTTTTGAAATTGTTATTTCTATAGGTTATTTATACTCTGTTTTGTGAACACACACATCTAGGTTAACTCTGTTGTAAACTATAAAATCCTCAATTCATAGTGCAAAGTAAAAAGAAAAAATCTTCACAAAATATTCTGTATATAGATATATATGCTAGTTGGAACACATCTGATCGTTTCTTTTAAAGCTGTTACTCAAGTTTGCCAGATAATGTGCTATGTGGTTTTATACACATTCCCATAACAGGACTAAGAGTTCAGAATTACAACTATTCTGATTTACAAATGAGAAACCTAGTTCATACAAGTGAAATAAACTGACAAATATAATGTGGCAATTAGCATTGGATCTAGATTCAAACTCATCTTCCTAACAGGTACAACCAAAATTCTGATTATCAGAGTAGGCAAAATGATCTTCTATGAAATGCTCTTTTAGCCCTAATTACCCCTGCATGGTGTAAAAAAATATATATATATACATAATCTCACCAGTGAAACTAATCAAGATGAGCTAGTTAGAAACAGAGTGGGGAGCCTGATTCTTTGCTGGGCTTTCTTGTGAAATATTAATGTCTTTAACCTGGAATGCATGGGGTGGAGCAGGTGCAATGACTGGACGAAAAAGGTACTTCCTTGAGAGACAGCAAACACACTTGATTGAGCAGAATGATGTCTTAGTCATCTAGCAGGAGATACATATGTTTATTTAATCTTGTTTTCCCAATCTACTATTTGTGTTATTCTTTCTCTTCTCCAACTTGCTGATTCATATTTTATATTAAAATACATCAAACATTAAAAAGTATATGAGACATATTTAAATGGTTAAATAATAATAATAAAAGAAACACCAGTGTAACCGATACTCAAACAGCAGTTCTGTGACCAGCAAGTGATCCTTTCCCATCTCTTCCTCCTTGCAAGAGCTAGCTCTAATCCTGAATTTTGGTTCAATTGGTTCCATTCTTCTCTCTACTTCTTCCCCTCCTTATGTATTTGTATTTAATAAATTATATAGTTTAGGTTAATACTTTCACCTTTTATGTAGCTAGGATAATTGCATATGCTTATTTTATCCATTATTATAAGTTTGAGATTCATCCCTGTTGACAATGGATGAATTCTTGTGGTTACTGTTTCACCTCATGAATACTTCAGAGTTTATTTAGTCATTTAGCTAGGCTGAGCATTTAGGGTCTTTCCCAATATTTTACTAACCTTGACAGTGTTGCTAGAACTATCCTGATGCCAGTGCACCTATGCAAATTTATGTAGGATACACACCAAAGAAGAATTGCTGTGTTTTCATAGTATGAGCATGGTTGAAATTTACTAGGTAATTCCATTTTCTCCCCAAAGAAGTTGACCAATTTATATTCCAACTAGCAGTAGGTAATAGTCCCCGTTGCTTCACATTCTCCTCACATTTTTACATAATCCAGGTGCATAATTTTAACAAACTGATCTGTGCAAAATGCCGGTTTAGTGATTAAATCTGTATTTCTTTGATAATGCAAATTGAGCAATATTCCATATGTTTATGATCACTTGTGTTTTTATTTCTGAGAAATGCCCATCTGTGTCTTTCCTCTTTGTATTATATTTTCATTTTTTCCTCTTTTATAAATAGAAATTCTTTATATATTCTAGATCTAAAATGTGTTAAAAAAATCTTCCTTTGTGAAACTTATCTTTTTCACTCTCTATGTGGTATCTTTTAATGATTAAGAGTTTGTGTTTTTAATTTTAATGTGGTTTAATTTCTCAGAATTTCCCCTAACATTATATATTTTTTGTGTCCATTATAATTCCTTTCAGTATCACTCCAGGGAAGTTGTTTCTGGCTTGTTGAACTGTGTTCCTTTATCATGTAGGTGGTATTTATACCACTAAAGCTTACTTCAATTTAGTCTTCAAATTTTAATCCATCTCAAAAGTTGCTCTGGTCTTCACTGCCTTGTCTGAACCTTCTTACTGAAATGTTAACCCACCTAATTAAAACTTATTTTAAATACTTCAAAAGTCTAAATTAAGAAGTTCTGCATATTGTCCTAAATATCAGCTTCTTCTCACCCACTTTAATTCACATCTGGTATATTCCTGAAAGGTCAGGAACTTCAGGGTTCTCTCTGCTTATGCACTGGTTGGAGCCTGACATCGTAACAATCAGACTCTGAGTTCCTCCATCTTGGAGGTGCAGAAATATTCTATCAAGATCAAGAGAGAGATTTTCTTTCTAATCCTATGCAGAGATACATTCTTTTTTGTAGCCAGAACTACGTCAAGATGCAATCACATGCTCTGGTCTTTAAATACACTTGAATGATCTGTCTACCTTTAAAACGGTGCAAATTAAGAAATTTTTAGGTTTCTATTCAGAGACGCAATGTGCTTCTTGGCCCAGACTTGCTCTTCACCACAAAATCTTCCAGCAAACAATAAAGGTACAGATATATCTGCAATCCGTATAAAATATATAAATAATCTTCTAAAGATTGTTTGGTTGTTAGGAAGTGAAAAGCAGCCTTCTGGAGAAATCTTTGGATTGAAATTTAGAAGATATGTGTTCTCACCTTAGCCTTCGTGTTAGAATCACTCTCTGCACCTCAGTTTCTTCATCTACCAAATGAGGGTACTGAGCTAACAATTTTAAAGCTTTGTTGTTGCTGTTGTTGTTTCTATTTAAGTATCTATTTGTTATTTTAACACTGTTTCTGGGAGGAAAGATGCCACTTTTTCTATTGGTCAGTTAGTGTATGTTCTTCCGATCAGTTATGCAGGTTTATCGCTGGAGGAGGGGCATTAAGGTCCCTGAAATCCCTGATATTTTCAGATAGGATTGGAAGCAGTTCACCAGGTTGACGAAACATAACTGAACACAGTATTTTATTCTGTACACTGACTTTGTTTACCACTGTGGAAGGAAACAAACTTAACTTTGTCCAACTGTACATTCCAGCCTTATTTTCATTGCCAGTGAGCTCAGATAAAACTTATAGCCCTATTTCAATATAGATTGTCACACCAGATGTTAGATTCACTTTCAAGAAAGAATTTTGATTAAAGCATGTTTGCAAATAAACCTTTCAATAAATTCTTCTATTTTCTTTATTTTCTCTTTCACACAGGCACATAAAACAATTTCTCAAGTACAAGACAGAAAGATAATTCTAAAGTTCTTTTTTCTATATGGGAAGTACAGTGTGAATTAACATATGAGTACTTACTATGGAATAAGAAGTTTCATATGCTTTAGTCATCAATCTAAAAAAATTTATTGATTAATTTATGAGATATGTGTCAGGCAAACTCTTATCCCAACTATTATAAAACATAAATTCTAATGGGACACAATGGCAATAAAAACAGTTTTAGTAGGCATTATCATTCAGTCTAGAGGTGTCTAAAAAATATAACTTTACTTTCAATAGCTTATTATTTGTTTCTAAGTCCCCATTCTCCCCAAAGAAAATAACCTCCATCTTCTGAAGACTTTCTGTCTTTGGAGTTATGGCACTGATCTTGGGTCATTGTAAGGAGGACACCAATCCAGTACTCAGGCCTGACCTAAGTAGCCCTAGGATTACCCTTGTCTGAGCTTCATGGCTCCTTCGGGTCTTATAGTTTTCTCTGTTGTCTCTGTGCAAGGTTTGGGACAAAGCAATCTTATATTCGATTTCCTAGCTGCCAAATCATCCTGTCCAATCATTTTGATCACTGGGTCTTTCCCGTTAGGAAGTGGTGCCCTGACATCTCTTCCTCTCACTACTCTCTGTCCACACACAGGGACTGAGCAGTAGGTAGGGTAGCTGGAATGCCTTTCCTCTTCCTAGAGAAACATTTCTTACTTTCTGTTTCCAACCAAGACACCCATTCTCTGAAGAGATCATGTTTAAACTTGAGATCTAAAGAAAGAGAATGATCAAGTGAGGCACAGGTTGAGAGAAAAGCATTTTGAGTGGGTTCTGCATGGCCTGGTTGTCTTTCAAACAGTACTATCCTAAATACAGTACTTCAATTATTTTCCCCAATAACCCCAGGAGTTAAGTACTTCTGATTTTATTGATAAAAATTAAAATTAATATTTATAGGTAATGTCAAAAGTCCTCAGCTAATCTATAAAAAATAATTTTAATTATGGTACCTCATAAGATTGAAAAGAAAAGCATATGGGATAGGATAGTCCAGGGTACCTGAGCTTGAAGGAGAGGAAAAGATTTCCTAAAAAATTGATAGATAAGTGAGTCCTGAAGAATAAAAAAGAAGCAGCTGAATAAAAAATTGGAAAGAAAAGCATCAGATTAAGAAGATACTAGGTGTGAAAATCCTTACATGATAAAAAGGTGGGATTTTTTAATGAACCAAATACTAGGTGTGAAAATCCTTACATGATAAAAAGGTGGGATTTTTTAATGAACCAAATGAATGCTAGAGTTAGAGCGTTGAGCATACTTGTGAGGTCTTAATTCAATAGGATTATGAAATATGCTGTGGAGGAAGGGATCATCTGAGTCATTGGCGGCAGTGGAAATAATTTGTTCCTTGGCACTTGGGCAGCTCCAACCTTCTTACTGCCAGGAAGCTCATGTAATCTAAGTATTCAGTTTTGCACCCGTGAGTTAACCTCGTTGCTTAGAAGAGGATGGTTTGCGGTGAACCTTGACATCAGATCTGAAAGATCTTCCAGCTTCAGCTCTCTAATCCAAATTTTAATGTGTCTAAATTAATTGTGGATCTTGGTAAAATGTAGACCCTCACTTAGTAGATCTGGGCTAAGTACTGAGATTCTGCATATCTAACAAGGTCCCAGGTGATGTCAACATGGCCAGTCTGTGGACCACACTATGTGCAGCCAGACTCCAGCCAACATATTTTAGTGAACTGTTACAACTGTGAGTAAACTCGAGATTGAAGTAATATTTTGCCTGCAAAAGTCTTGTGAACCGAGACAGCAGGTCTCATTATGGAAATTAAATAAATCACAGATAAAGTTCAAGAGTTCTAAAGCTGATAGGGACCTTACAAATTGTTCAACAGATTAACTGAAATTAATCGGGATGGCCTGGCTAATCAGTAACAAGTCACGACTGCACAATGTCTCTGTGTCCTAAATTGTCACTAGTGGGTCAAGAAGGCTAAATACCTTCAGAAGGGTTTACCAAATTGTATAAGGACAGAAAGGACTTGCTGACATGCATGACAGTTTCCATGGAGCTGGTTGTCAATGTGGAATCATTACAGTAATATGTTTACTACATTACTGCATAGTCTACCCTGGTTATAAAGGCCTCGGGGTATCACATTTTATGATAAAGATCTCACTTCAGCAAAGAGATATGACATACCCACTATCCTGTTTTGGCAAGCCACTCATACTGCTCTGAATAAGAGCAGGAAATTTAACATGAGATAACAAGTCTCCTCCTGGCCATGCATATCTGTCATATTCCTTTTCATCCATACCCTTTGCGGTGGGTTGAGTATAACATAGCCTCAAGCTGCCTATCACTCTACACTTTAAATAGATTGGAAAATTGACTTGCACATAAGAGGTAGTACAGGATCTTACATTGAGATGTGTGTGTGTGTGTGTGCACGTGTGTATGTGCACCTACCTACGTACATATCTATATATTCATCTATATATTTCTATATCTAGATAGTAATATATAAAACATTTTTTTAAAGAAGACTCAAATTAAATCACAATAAATCAAGAGAGTTGACTGGGAGACATTTCAGGGCTGGTTTAGGGAAACAGGATTTCTCTGGGGGAATTTTATAAGAAAATCAGGTATTTGGTTAAGTCTGCTTTTCCCAGAGAGAGGCTGAGGAAATAAACCCCTCATGACTCAACTCTATTCACAATGATCCTCAGCTTTGGGTACTTGAAAAAGATCTGATCTGAGGACTGATTTCAAAGTGCAGGAAAGGGAACTTGCTCCCTGATACTTCCTCTCCTATTACTAATGCTAACCTTTCATCTCACATTAAGAAACAAATTGCAAATGCCAACACCCCTGTTCATAGCTGACTTATTTTACTTCAAAGAATCAATTTAACTTAGTATTTCCGAATGTATCAAAGAATACAATGTGTCTATTACTGTACTAGCTACCATGGAATAGGAGTCACTAAGGTATGTCCTGAGCCTTGGTTCTCCAAAAGCAAAACTCAAGACGAAGATAAAAGCACTGACCCCACATTTGGAGGCAAGTTCAGTTGATGTGCATTCATAATAAAAAGAGAAATGAATCAGGAAAAGATGAGAAACAATTCATTCAGTTACTCTGCTGACCACTTCTTTACTCTGAGTCTCAATGAGAAATGCCTGGACGCTAGAAGATTGTTCTCTAGCACACAATGCCTCTCAGAGAGGTGCACGGAAGAAAGAAGGAGGAGGAACTGATCTGCTGGTCTCCTCCCCATCTTGTGCTACACTTCAGTCACATAGGGTTTACCCCATGGAGGTCTGATTCCTTCACAGGTATAGTTCACACTGTCTGATCCTTCAGTGACCACTCAGTAAGGCACATGCCATTTCATCCAATTCCGAAGAAGAGGAACCCATAGCATGAACACAGCTCAGCCTGAGGTTTCAAATGAGACTCCACCCAATGAATCCATGAAGCTCAGTTAGAGCACTGGACCAAGAGGCAGGGGTAATGGTCTGATCTGGAAGGCAGGAGCTGTATTGGAAAAATGAAGCAGTCAAGGGCATCTGAGGTGGAGCAAACGTGCGTGTTACACACAGAGGACCCCTTACTGTACCACAGCTCAAGCCTTCCAAAACATCTGGCTGCTATGCTACATTATGAGGCATCTGTTTTATTTATATAGCTATCAGTGTATCTCTCTCTATATCTATTTATTCATTTATTCTGAGAGAATGAAGATGCCTTCATTCCCTCCCCAAAAGGAAAATTACAAGTCCAATCAGATACAGAACATCCTTCAATGTCTGAGCTAGTTGTCATGTCCTGGAGGCCTAAGGTGACAAAATTCTCCAAAGAGCTATAATGCCTGCTAGTTATCTACAGGAATAAGTAGATCTAGAAATCAAGGCGTGATTTAAGTGTGTCCTGAATCCAGTGACCAAGGCTGTGAGAACACTCGTGCTACGAGATAGCACTGAAGCTCTATGAACCTCACATAGTCATCCTCTGTGTAAAATGGGGATGTGAGACCTCACTGCTCATGTAGCCGGCTTCCTGTTGACCACAGACATAAAAGCATTTGAATACTTAAATGCATTAGACACATGCAAGAGACTAACTTGGTTTAATCAGCTCTGCTGGATTTGCCTCTCACTGACTCCCCATTGCCTCCTTGTCTCAGAACCACCTATGACTTGCTCTATGAAACCATTGCCTGGATTAAATGTAATTATTATGAGGTTATTGCTTATGTTCAGAAATATCCATACTGTGGAGGCCATATCACTTTCACCGGACAGGGGTCTCACTCTCCTGAATGGGAAGTCATTTTTGCTGTCAATGTTCTGGATAAAGGTAGAATCCTTAAATAGGACACTGGTTCTGAGATGCCAAGCTATTCATGGGCCACGGACAGGAAAACAGGGTAACCTGAGGTACTTAAATGTCTAGGAATGTGTTCCCTTGTCCTAGGGAACTAAGTTCTGCCATGTGGAGGATGACCAGGATCCAGGAAGGAGAGATAGATCCAGACAGAAGTTGACATGTTGGAGATTAAAGTAAAAGCATTTGTGCTCATAGCCCTCTCTGGCTTTTCTTTTCTATAGCTATCACAGTTACTGGCCTTTCCGTGCCAGCCTAAGAAAAACAGAGTTCAAGTACAGTAATTGGTCCACTAAAACAGAAGGCAAGCTGTAGGAAAACAGACAAGTGAAAGAGATACACACAATCTTCCCTGTTTCTATTACATACAGGCTGATCTCTTAAAGCTAGGGTGACATTTATTTTGCTAAGGGGGCAAGTAGACCTCAGTGTGGTATCTGGAAGATAGTCAGCATCAGGAGCCCGCTGAAAGTTCTTTCTTTTCCCTTCTGAAAAGAAAGACAGCCCTCATGGCATCAACTATAGCCTTTTACAAGAATTTATCTCATAAAAGCAGTAAAGATGTTGATTTTGAGCCCTAGCCATGGACTAAAACATAATTACCTCACCAGAAAAACCACTGAATATTTGCCAGGAAGACATATAAAGGACAGCAGTCAAAGAGCAATGAGAGATGCGCCGTATTTTCCCCTCTACATGCAGCAGATTTGGAAAGATAGCTAAGAATGGAGATCCAAAGGTGGTGAAGTTCTGGTCAGGCAGTCTGATGTCAGATTGTGAAATCATGATTCCACTTCACTGGCCTCTTACACTTTTTGAAATCCATAGAACACTGTATAATCTCACCCAAGGCTCAACACGGCTTGTCATGATGCCCATTTTTCAGAAGAGTGAATCAAAGCTCAGGATGACTTGTCAAAGTCATATATATATATATATATATATATATGGTGGGCAGCCGTCTGTCTCGAGAGACGATGGTGTAGCTTCTTAAGAGTCTATCTGCACCGCCGAGAATGGCTGTGCAGTCCGACTCGGGAGTGACACGATATCTGTCTCCTCCCGTGTTAAATCGACATCTTGTGATGACGCTGGAGTGTCCTCTCCAGTGAAGCTGAAGCTACAGAGCCTGGGCAGGGTGATATGGAGGGTCTGCTGTTGCCCATGCAGCAGACCCCCCCTCTCTTCGCAGCTGAAGGGCCCAAGGGAAAGACGGAGTCAATACAGCTTGGCTTCAGGTGCGCCGCAGGAGTTGCCGGTGTTGACTACAACGTCAAACCGCCTTAGGGACTCCGGCTCCGGATTTTCTGTCGGGGTTTACTCCCTTAGCCTTTCCCCTGAAGAGGTATGCCGCAAGGCAGAGGAGGTTTTTTGGAGTCAGAGTTTTCCTTCTCTGATGTGCCCTGACTGGAAGATTGAACCAGCGACACTTAGCTCGCAGGCCGACGCTCAATCCACTGAGCCAAACCAGCCAGGGTATATATATATATATATATATATATATATATATATATATAGCTCTTACAAACACAGCCAAAACAAGAGCCCAAGCCTTCTGATTCTGAGGCCTATGACTTTTACACTTGTAACAGCTATTTCCCTAAAATATTCCCTTAGGGACTCGCAAGACGTACACGCTCCAGTGACCCTTCCCCACTGAATAGAAACTGTGACACCTATGACACAGAGCACAAAAGACCTACAACAGAAACGCACGCACTGACATTGAATCCAGAGCCCCATTGTACGTGATTGAAAACCTTGCCTTGAGTAGATTAGATACCCTTGTTTCCAGATCTCCATACATAAAGCAGGGAGTAGGGAGACCTGGGAAAATGAACTGCTTTCAGATTCCCTTTTTGATCTGGAATGAACCCTGTACAAGTCTGTACTGGATGAGCTGTTAGAGATCAAGGTGGGGAACCAAGAAAGGGAATGTGTTATTGTTCAGCTGAAGTAAGTTCAGCTGTTGGCTGCTGTATGTAGGGGCCCTGTGACAACCCAAGCTGTGCTGACGTGTTGAGATAATGCATGCCCGTGAAGCTTTTCCAGACACCTGGTGAGGGTACTGGAAGCATAGCAGAGGGATAGCACTCCGTTCATGGATTAGGTTTGAGTCAGTGCCTGACTGCACGGTGTTTGGCAGCAAAGACTTAGATGCCATTCAAAGACTCTTTAAGGGCCCTTGGCTCTGGCTCAAACCCAAGCAGCAAAGAATGTAAACATTCTATGAGCAGTTGGAGTAGAGAATATCTTTCTGGTAGGAAAAAAGAATTGGCAAATCCAGCACCCATAGCATCCCAGAACAACGTGTTGTAAATCAGATAATTCCAAAACAGATGCTCGCTCTGGCAGGGGCTGAAGTCTGTGACATCTTGTTCCCGCCTTTCAAGTCCCTCACCTGTCTCTGGGCAGTGAGTTCACTGCGTATATCAATCCTGTTGAGTTGGAATTGCATTTTTATTTTCATTTGAAGAAAAGCATACTTGGAACCTAGCATCAACAGTATAAAAGGTAATAAGTGAAAAAAGCCAGGAACTCATTTTTTAGATGAGGAATTAGAGGCTCAGAGGTGTGAGATTATTTGCGAAAGATCGAGACCATCAGTGGTAGAGCTAATAACCAGAGTTGCTTGTACAGGGTGTTTCTCACATAGCAGGCACTGCAAAGCACTTCACAGAATGTTCTCTTAAAAGTTCATCATGACCCATTCACTTCCACAAATATAGGATAGGAGAATTAGAGAAGTGAAGGGATTTGTCCAAATGACAGAAGTGGCTGTGATGAGTTTCAATCCCAAGACTTATGAGCCAGGCATCCTTAACTCAGTTTATGTTGTAATTTAGAATTTTAGACCATTCATTGTCCTGGCTGCTTTTTAAGACAGCAGAGCTGGAGAGCTGTGGTCTCTCTCTCTCTCTCTCTCTCTCTCTCTCTCTCTCTCTCTCTCTCTCCAGGCCAGCCTCAAGCTTCCTTTATTTCATCGAAAGCCCATTACTTTCATGTGATCTGAGATTGCAATAGCTTTCATTTAGAGCACCTCCTTATTTTAGCCCCTGGCTGATTCTCTGCAAGCATAGCCCGTGTCATATAGCTCCCCCACTAGGTCACCTCCCGTGCTCTCCTCCTCCCTCTCTGACCTCGTGCCTCTGTCTAAGCCTGGCTGAGGGCCCTCCGTGATGTACATCCATCCTCCTTCTCATCCTGACCTTGGACTGCCCTGCGAATGGGAAAATGCAGCCTGCCTCTCTGAGCGTTACTTTTCAGACTTACATATCTCACCGTCTGAGCTCTGGGTCTTTGCTTATTCTATGCCCCGTCAATACAGTCATAACTACTTTTTCCTACTTCCTCTTCCACCATCTCTTCCAGTAAAAACCCCACACATCAATCAAACTGCACCACAAACACCATTTCCGTGGGCAGCTTTTCCTGTCTCGTATTCCCCAGACAGAATTTGTTTTCTTCCCTCAGTGAGTTCCCATAGCCTTTTTTTTTTCCTGATTAATTACTACAACTCAGGTTCCCCAAAAAGCAGACTCTAGAAATAAGCATAAAGGAATTTTTTTCATAATTTAGACTTTATTGGTTGGAAAATATGGAACGCTTCATGAACTTGCATGTCATCCTTGCACAGTGGCCATGCTAAGCTTCCCTGCATCGTGCCAATTTTAGGAGATGTGCTGCCGGAGTGAGCATCGCGAGAAGAATTTCATTGGGGTTTCTCCGTGGATCAACAGATCTGGGGAAGTGAAGGGAACCGGGTTGTCCAGAGGAAAAGCTGGACTTCCGTGCTGTCTCTGCAAGGGCCATAGCCAACCGCATGGGGAGCTCTGGAGCTGGGATGGCCCTTCGAATTGTTCTGGATTATTCCAAGAGGGTCAGGGCCTTTCCATCTCTCTCTCTCCAACTCATTTGCCCTGAGGATCTAGGGCAACGACCAAGGACAGCAGAGGATGAAGAGGATTTAATTGTGAGCTATGGGCTCTCAGCACTCCTGGGGCAAGGAGTGCTTTTCCCTGAAAGGGATGGGGGGCAGGGGTAGACAAGTGGATTGCACACCACAGTCTCCACTATACTAACTTCTAAGAAATCTGGCACCTTCTGCTTTGTAGGTCATGTCTTTATCCCTGGACACTAAAAAGTGTGTCTTAACTATTTCTTGAACTCCTCGCAGCTGTGACTATGGTCTGTAAGAGATGCTGGATAAATAATTTGTTGAGATGAACTTACTTTGTGCTCTTCCACAGAACTTCCATTTTAAGAACATTAATGAGGTACATCAGGCACACACCATCTCTATTTCACAGAGGAGAAAATTGAGGTAGAGAATGATAATCGAAGTTGGTCAATGGCACGATTAATTTAAAAGTTTCCAAAACGAAAGAAAACAAAACAAAAATCCCTAGGTCTCAGGACTCCCAGGCCAATTGTGTTTGAAAAAAATTATCCAATTAACTAAATGCAGATAGTAGCTCAAAAAGGGGCCCCCGTCAGGTCAAGAGTTAATAACCTCGCTCCCTGCACTGCTTCTCAAAAGTTCCTACTTCTGGACCTCCCTGAGGTGCCTCAACTTGATAAGTTATTAGACTTCCTTTTGGCCCATATTCACATAAAAAGAGCCAGAACTTGCAACTGAGATTTAAAACAACTTTGGCCCATTGCCCAGGGCTCAAACTGTGAAGAGCGTAGAAAGCATCCTCCAAGAATCTTTAACACAACCACCACGAGGAAGAGATGTGAATGCTATTCCTGAAGTCATTTTCAGGAGACTTGCCACAGCCATAAAGCCAGGTGAAGTCATAAAGAAACCTTTAAAAAAAAACCCAAAAGACAACATGGTCTCCTCCCTCTCCCATCTCTGTTGCCTGTCACACACATCCCTATAATTACACTTGACCCTTCCCCACTCTAAATCACACTGTTAGCAGAGAAAGTCACCCACCTGTGATGTCACCTATTTCTAGGAAAACACTGGCAAGCACACTGCTGCCTGACCCCAGCCATATGTATGAACTGTTTATGTTGAACAGATGTGTCCCGTTACTTCACAGGGTTTCTTGTGCACTGCTGTGCCCGAGAACTCCAGGAGATTGGGACAGAGAGAAGGTCTGTTTCTATGGCCTGCAAAACCCAGTTCTGAGCATTGTCATCTTAGCTGAGTTACCTCCTTCTCTCTGGGTTTATTGACATTTGGACAGAGACATGCACATAGAAGTCACATATAAGCACTTGTGTCCTGGCCTTATTTACAGAGTTGTGAGAGCAGTTCTACTCTTCTGTTCAATGGCAGGTCAATGGTCCTTAAATGTGGCCTTTTCTATGTCATCGAACACTGCTGATCGTAAGTATAATATCAAATCCTTAGTTAGCCTAGACTGACTTGTAAGTTCGGTCTCCCACCTCTCCTTTGCACACAGCCCTGCATTCGAGCAAAATCAATCTCTTAGTTCTTATATTAGCTTTTCCCAAGATGACCAAGTCAGGTACCCTCAAAACACTCTGGTGCTGACATACACTTTATGATTCCCCCAACCATGAAAGCACCTGCAGAAACTCTTCTCAACGTATTGTTACATTTCTGTGTCAATTAATTCACATGTCTGACTGGAGATGCTTCTCACAATTCACATAGAACATATTCATACTTTATATTTTCACATAGATGACACACATACATACCCTTCACATTTTCATACTGGCACAGTTCTTTAATTTTATTTTTTATTACAGTTTGCATTCAGAACTCTTTTTGTATTAGTTTCAGGTACACAGCACATTGGAGAGATATTCATATAGGTTACAATGTGTTCCCTATGATAATTCAAGTGCCTACCTGGCACCATTGATAGTTATTAGAGTATTATTGACTCTATTTCCAATGCTTTACCTTACATACCGTGCCTGTTCTGTAACTAACAATTAGTACTTCTTAATCCTATCACTTTGCACACTTTTGTGATGTTATTTAATTCCCCCCTGCAGAGAAATGTTTATTTTTTATTTACACTAGTTGAAATCCTGCTGAGTTGGACTTTGAGAGTTCAAAGTCCAATTCAGATGCCCTTTCTTCCTTTAAGACTTCTGGTGGCCTCCTTTGTAATCCATATGTGGTTCACATCACTTTCTGCCTTGTATTATTATTTGTGCTCATATCTCATCCTGTCTCTATTACATAGTAAGTTGGACCAGGGCAGAAGCCAGATGTCAACTTTTCTTCTGTTCCAACAATATCTGGCACCATGCACTGGATAAAGTCAATGCTCAATGAGGAACTGAAAAATGTTAGGCATATCTTCTAAGCTGCAGCAGTCTATGGCAAAACAAATTTGAGGGCCACCTCAAAATATTTTTGTTACCTTTTTATTGAAGTTTAGCATATGTAAAATGTTCAACCATTAAGAACATAAGTTGCAAATTTGTAAAAAGTGATTAAAGGCATGTAACCATCTCCAAGATAAATATATAGAACATGATTTATACTCCAGAAATAACTACCTCCCTCTGCTCCATAGTCAACTCCCAAAAACTAATCACTATTCTGATTTCTAACACCTTAAGAATTTTTTTAATCAGTTTATATCAATGGAATTATATGGTTTGAACATCTATGAGTCTATTTCCTATTTCAATTTTTGCTCATTGTTATGATTATATATTTATCCATTTCTTTGCCTTATAGACTAGTTCAATTTTTTCTTGCTAACTATTCTAATGAACAAATATGTAATAATTTATTAATATTGATGAACATTTGAACTATTTCCAGTTTGGGGCAATTATGAATACAGTTGCTCTGAACACCTGTGTCCATGTCTTTTGGTGCAGTGTGCACACGTTCTGTTACATATTTAGCAAGAACAGAAATGGCCATGCAACTGTGTATGCACATATTCGGTTTTAGTTGATATTACCATAGTTTTCTGAAGTGGTTTTACCAAGTTGAACTATGATCAACATTGTGCTTTTTTTTCACCAAAACTTGATATTGTCAGATTTTTAAATTTTTAGTTATTCAGGTAGGTGTATAGGAGTAGCTTTGAATGGTTTAAATTTGCATTTCCCTGATGATAAATAATAATAAGGAAAACACATTTTCTTACATTTTTTTGGCCACTTGGATAACCTCATTGATGAAATGTCTATTTATGTCCTTTGACATGTGTTAAAAATATATTATTGTATTTTTCTTATTAATTTGTAATGTTTATTTATATATTTAGGATACAAGTTCTTTGTCAGAACTATGATGAAAAATATCTTTCTTTATGGTTTGCATTCTATATCTCCTCAATGGTATTGTTAGATGAATAAAAAAATCAACTTTAATTAAATCTAATAAATTATTCTTATTTTATGATTAGTGATTGTGTGTGTGTGTGTGTGTGTGTGTGTTCTTGTTTAAGGAATCTTTCCCCAATCTGGGATCATGAACATTTTCGTCTATATTTTCTATTAGAAGAATTGTAACTACTTTTCAATTTAACACTGAGCTACATCTGGAATAAATTGTGGTATATGGTATAAGAAAAGGGTCAAATTAATTTTTCATAGGCTATACAATTAATCTTGAGGCATTTATCTACAAGACCACTCTTCCCATTGCATTGCCACAGTACTTGAAATCAAAGACAATTTACACTCATGCCTATTTGGGGGTATTTTTTCGGCAGCCGTCCGTCTCGAGAGACGATGGTGTAGCTTCTTAAGAGTCTATCTGCACCGCCGAGAATGGCTGTGCAGTCCGACTCGGGAGTGACGCGGTATCTGTCTCCTCCCGTGTTGAATCGACATCTTGCGATGTCGCTGGAGTGTCCTCTCCAGTGAAGCTGAAGCTACAGAGCCTGGGCAGGGTGATATGGAGGGTCTGCTGTTGCCCATGCAGCAGAGCCCCCCCCTCTTCGCAGCTGAAGGGTCCAAGGGAAAGACAGAGTCAATACAGCTTGGCTTCAGGTGCGCCGCAGGAGTTGCCGGTGTTGACTACAACGTCAAACCGCCTTAGGGACTCCGGCTCCGGATTTTCTGTCGGGGTTTACTCCCCTAGCCTTTCCCCTGAAGAGGTATGCCGCAAGGCAGCAGAGGTTTTTTGGAGTCAGAGTTTTCCTTCTCTGATGTGCCCTGACTGGAAGATCGAACCAGCGACACTTAGCTCGTAGGCCGACGCTCAATCCACTGAGCCAAACCAGCCAGGGTGTTGGGGGTATTTAAAAAATATGTTACTACAGTTGTCCCAATGTTTCTCCCATTGCACCCCTCCATTAAGTATCCCCATTCCCTTAAGCAATACCCCTTTAGTTCATGTCCATGGGTCCTGCATGTAAGTTCTTGCCTTTTTTATTTCCTATACTATTCTTAACACTCGCCTGTCTATATTGTACCTATTGATTTATACTTCTCAATCCCTGTAACTTTTCCTCCTCATAACTGATACCTTCCAAATAATCTTCATATCTATGATTCTGTTCCTGTTCTGCTTGTTGGCTTACTTTGTTATTTGGATTCAATTACTGATAGTTGTGAATTTATTGCCATTTTAATGTTAATAGTTCTGATCTTCTTTTCCTTCAATAAGTTCCTTTAACATTTCATATAATAATGGCTTGGTTTTGATGAACTTCTTTAGTTTTACCTTGTCTGGGAAGCACTTTCTCTACCCTTCCATTCTAAATGAGAGCATTCCTAGATAGAGTAATTTTGGTTGTATGTCTTTGTTTTTTATCACTTTGAATACATCTTGCCAGTGCCTTCTTTCCTGCAAGGTTATCAGCTGACAGTCTTATGGTAACTCCTTTGTAGGTAACTATCTACTTTTCTCTTGCTGCTTTTAAGATTCTTTCTTTATTAACCTTTGGCATTTTAGTTGTGATGTGTCTTGGTGTGGTCTTCTTTTGGTCCATTTTGTTTGGGACTCTCTGTGCTTCCTGTATTTGTATGTCTATTTCCTTCACCAAATTAGGCAAGTTTTCTTTCATTATTTTTCCACATAAGCTTGCAATTTCTTGCTCTTCCTCTTCTCCTTCTGGCACCCTTATTATTCAGATGTTGGTACATTGAAGATGTCCTAGAGGCTCCTTAGCCTATCCTTGTTTTTTTTAAATTACTTTTCCTTCTTGCTGAGCTGATTGAATGCTTTTTTCTTCCTTATGTTCCAAATCGTTGATTGGATTCTCAGCTTCATCCCCTCCACTATTGGTTCACTATAGTTTTTTCTTTATTTCACTTAATGTAAATTTCACTTCTGCCTCGGTCTTTATTATGCTGTTAAAGTGCCCAATGAGCTCCTGGAGCATCCTGATAATCAGTGTTTTGAACTCTGCATATAGTAGGTTGGCTATCTCCATTTTGTTTAGCTCTTATTCTGGAGTTCTGTTCTGTTCCTTCATTTGGGCCGTGTTTCTTTGTCTCATCATTTTGGCAGCCTCCTTGTGTTTGTTTTTGTATATTTGGTAGAGCTATTTTGACTCCCTGTCTTAGTAGGATTGTCTATCGTGGAAAAACACACCTGTAAGTAGTATGGGTTGGAGCCCTAGGTAGTCATCTGGGTGGGCCAACCCATATCAGCACTCTGTGGTTCTGTGTGGGGGAGGGCTCAAGGAGGGGACAATGTTGCCACCTGGCCTCTGGAGTTTTGCCCAGGGGGAAGCTGTTCCCCAGCACTCACCCTATTGTCAATCACTTCTATTTCTCCCTGTATGCCGCTGATTTCCTTCTTGCTGTTGCTCTGGTGCTGAATCCCAGAGGAGGTGAGTCTGCATAAGTTCTAAGTTCATTGTGGGCTTTTAAAGAGGAGTCTCCTGAGAATCCCCATTGGACTTTACAGCCAGAAGTTATGGGGACTTATCTTCCTGGCACTGAAACCCTAGTGTGGTGGTCTGGTCTGGGACTGGGAATTCCTTGCTTCTGAGGTATTCCTCCCAAATTTTATCCACCAAACTTGGATGTGGGACCACTCATTTCACCCCTCTGTGCCTCTCCATCTCTCTGTGCCTTTCCATGCATCTCTGCATCTCCAGTCCTCCTGCCTGTCTGGATGAGTGTGGCTTCTTTAAATCCTTGGATGTAGAACTTCCATGCAGCTTGATTTTATGACAATTCTGGGTGATATCTGTTTTGTAGTCTAGTTGTAATTTTTGCTGTAGTTGTGTGAGAAAGAAAGGTATGTTTACTTATACCTCCATCTTGACCTGAAGTCTGGGGTATTTTTTTATGTTTTATCTTTGTCTTCCAACACTGTACATCTTTTAGATTTTCTTTGATATTTTTAGTCCTTGGGATTTCTATATATATATATTTTAGGATTCAGTTTGCCAATTTCCACAAAAGTGGTCATATGTAATTTATAATTAAAATTTTATTGATTTTCTAAAGCAGTTGGGTGAGAACTGACATCTTTAAAATATTAAATCTTCAAATATATGAACCTGGTATATACTTCCATCTTTTTAGGTCTTTAAAATTTTTTTCTTTTTAGTAACATTTTGTAGTTTTCAATGTAAAAGTGTGGAACTACTTTTATTAAGTTTATTCTAAGGTATTTGGTATTTTTGGTGCTATCATAAATGAAATGATTTCTAATGTACAATTTCTACCTGTTTGTACTAATATATAGAAATAATAATTAATGTTAGCCAACAAAAAGCTATATTCAGTTACTACATTTGGCTTTTTATCTATAGAATTCCATTACATGTGTAGCATACACAATTAAGTTGCACATGAATAATAATGTATATTTCTTTTCAAATTACAATTTTTATTCTTCTTGTTTTGTTGTATTTGCAATGATAAAAATATTAAATATCTATATCTCTTGCTATATTTCAGAGAGCATCTATAACATTTAATAATTAAATAAGACTTAGAGGGTTTTGTAGCTATATCTTATCAGATGATTAAGGCAATGTCTTTCTGTTTATTTTTTATCATGGGTTTATCATTGCTGATGGATTTTATTAGTTTTTTAATGTATCTATTAATATCTTCATATGGTTTTTATCTTTTATTCTATTAATTTGTGATTTATTTATAAATATTAAGCCAATATTTTATTCCTGAAATAAACTCAAGATGCTTATAATATAGTATTATTTTTCTATATTTCTGGCTTTAATTTTCTAATATGTTCTCTAGATTTTCTTGAGTGTATGTTCATGAGAGATGTTGGCCTATAATTTCTTTTTCTTTGTTGCATTCTTTTTGTCAAGTTTTGTGATAAGGTCATGTTGGGCCCATAAAACAAGTTTGCAAATGTTTCTTATTATTCTGTTCTCTGGAAGAGTTTGTTTAAGATCGGTGTTTTCTTTTTTTTTTTTTTTAATGTTTAGGAGAATTCAACAATGAAGATATTTGAATCTTAAGTTTTATTTGTGGAAATGTTTTCAATTAAGAATTCACAATTTTGTTCCTATTTTTTATTTCTTAGCTTAGCTTCAGCAAATTGAATTTTCATTTAAATCATCAAATCTATTACAATGAATTTTTCTCAATCATTTTATTTTTTCAATCTGTGATATTTGTAGTATCATGTTCTTTTCATTTTTAATGCATAAACTTTATTCTTTTAAAGCAGTTTTAAATTTACAACAAAATTGAGTATAAAGTATAAACAGTTCCCATATACCCCCTGCCCCCTCACATACACAACCTCCCCCACTCCCAAATGTACTGCAAGAGAAGTACATTTGTTATAGACCATGAACCTAGATTAACACATCATTATCACCCATAATACATAGATTACTTGAGGGTTCATTGTATGAATTATGACAAATGTATAATGGCATTTATCTACCATTGTAATATCATTCAATGAAACACTGTTTCAGTGCTCCAAAATCCTCTGTGTTATATTCATCCTTCCTGCCTGGCAAACCCTT
Source organism: Furipterus horrens (assembly GCF_987537825.1). Lineage (NCBI taxonomy): Eukaryota > Metazoa > Chordata > Mammalia > Chiroptera > Furipteridae > Furipterus > Furipterus horrens. The sequence continues at coordinate 11,544,433 of NW_028327177.1, read as the reverse complement.
GACAATCACTAATCTTGATAGTTTTGTCTTCTCCAGAATATCATATGGTTGGAATCATATAGAAGGTAGCCTTTTCAAATTGACTTATTTAACAGCCTCCAAAGAGGGGAAGGTGACAATGTCCAATTTTTAAGGGATTATTCTATGACTGTTTGCCTATTCAACTGTAATAGTAGTATTATAATAAGGAATAATAGTTGCATAACACTGTCTATGCAGTAGCTTCTAAATCAGTGCTTCCTAAGCTATCTGTGATAGAGGATTTTTTAATAAAATAAAATAAATACTAAAAACACAAAATGCATGTGTATTTTTAATTATTAGGTTTGACAAATATAAAATTACGGTGAAACTCATAAAAAATTTCCTTTAATTTTCTGTACTTATCGCAGAACAGTAAGAGTTTATGAATCAGCATGTCTGTGAACTGTGCTTGGGTAGACCTCCTTTATCATACTCATGTGTTTAATTCTCAACAAACTTATCAGGTAAGCTCTTTTATTTTCTCAATTTACAAATGAGAAAAACAAGGCATAAAGCTTTATATGACTTATTCAAGGTCATGAACTTATAAATGTTGGGGACAATATGACCCAAGATCGAGAATTTACACTCTTAAGCACTATTCCTGTATTGGGAGAAATAAAGGTTTCTAATATGCTTCTAATATCAATAATCAACAACAGAGTTAGAGCAGTTCTTTATATTTGTGTTACAACTTGGACGGTCCAAAGTGCTTTTACATATATATTACTGTTTGCTACTCACAGAAATCCTGTAAGTAAATAAATACAAGAATTATTTCTCCCATTTTCATATGTAAATATTTGAGTCCCTGATATGTTAAGTGATGTATCTAAGATGAAAGATATGACTTGAGTTGAATGTCTGCATCCACCATCTCTTTTTCTATAAGAGTCATGGAATAGGAAACATGTGACTCAGACAAGCTAGACTATGGTATGAAGAATCTCTCCTACTAAAAGCAGCAAAAAAACCTTTGTGGTAGAAAAATAAAACATAAGATACATAGCTATGCTTATAATAAAAATTGCTATAAATCAGAAATAAAGATTTTATTTTAAAATAGAAAGCTATGGATATGACCTGAAGCTTTGGTTGCCTTGATAAATTTACAGTTGATTTACTCAGAGGCCCATGTTTCAACAGGTACCAAGGAGCAGTAAATGTGAATGATAGCAAAAGGCAATGATGAGACCTTCAAAGAGTTGTGATCTCAGTAATGTGTAGGAGAAAAATAAACTTAGGGATTGTAAGAATACTTATCTGTGTCTCGGTAAATAAAAGCTATTCCCTTAAGAAATCAAATTTCAGGTATATTTGGCATTCAAATGCACACTATCTGCAAATTTTGAGAAATTAATATAAAATATTCTAGATAGGGAATATTTTTGATATCTCTAGAGGGAACACATGAAACCTGTTTTATATGTTTATTACCAAGACTTCGCCAGAAGAAATTGACTCAAACAAAATAAACAAATAAAAAATCCTCTAAAGGTTTGACTTTTTATGATTGGAAAAATAAGAGGACAAATTAAAAAAATAAAAATTCAATATTAAAATAAACATTTGAAATTGATTAGTAAAAATAACAATAAAATATATTTATTCAGTAGCATTAAAACCTCACTGGAGTTACGTAAATGCAGTTAAGGAAAGAATTAGTGCATAGGAAGGTGGATCTGAGGACATTACACTGAAAACAGCTTAAAGAAATGAAGATAACCTAAGAGACATGGAGATTAAAATAATAATGCCCAACAAAGCCATAAAATGAGTTTCAAAATGAGCAAAAACAGAAATTGGGGGAAGTGCAATAGTCAAAAGTGATAACTATTGAAACTTTTCAATAATATAGTAAGTTGTGACCAGAATTAATAAAATATAACTGTCATTGCAGGACACTTTACTGAACAAGGGAAGTGCTGAAGATAATAAATTTTAAAACAGCCAGAGAGACAGATTGCTCTCATTTGAATTTGCTTATACAGTGATAGCTAACATCTCAACAGAGGCCTTTCAGAGATGATTCATGTGATTAATTTCACTCTGACTGTAAAAAGCCTTCAGGTAATAATAAGAGCCTGATCTTTTTCATGGACCACTGGGAAACTGTTGAAGGATTTTGAGCAAGAAAGTGACATGATGATATTCTATTTTTAATCAGATGACTTTGGATTATTATGATGCATTAGAACACTTTTTACATAGATTCAGGAAGAATCTATGGCAATTCACTAGCTGAGTGAGGCTGATTAACTTTCTAAGTTCTTCTGAGTCTCCTATTCATTTATAAAATGAAATAAAATCTTTAAAAGATTTGTTCTCGCAACAACATGGGGTTGTGTTAACCCTTAAATATATATAGAATTCACAGTTAACTCAGAAAAGACAGAAGTGTTATTGTCCATATCTTGTTTAGGGGGAAATAAGCAGTGTGAACAGAGTAAAAGAGAATGAGCATAGCAACCCAGCCGACTTCTTTGCAAGTTTAAATTAGAACTTGGACAACAGGGTGGCACACTGGGCCCACTACTTTCTGGAGTCAGTTATTGCTCCTTTTCATGAGGGGTTGTAGGCTTTTGCACAAAGCCTATGGGATGGTCCCTCCCAAACTTACAGAAGAAATATTCTTAAGGCAAAGAAATGATACCTCTAGGTCCTTAAGAGTGGGAAAAAGCCACAAGTTTTTTAATGTTTTAACATTTTTTGAAAGTAGTTTCCAAACTTAAACACTAACATTCTAATTATAGTTGGATCACTGCAACTTGATGGACAAGATTTCATCCTGGCTAGAAAATTGGCTCAGATGATAAAATAAAAAAAAATAACATTATTAAAACAAAACATAAAGAACAGCATAAAAGATGATGTGTTTGTATAGAAATGGAAGTGAAATTTCATAGATATTCAGTTAATGCATGGGTATAACATTGAGACTTTTTGTTTTCTAACAAGACCTTCAATTTGTGTATATATTACATTTGTGTTCAGGTCAATTAACTTTTGCAAAAACAATATTAAGTAGAGTGACTATTTGGTATGAAAATGCTGAAAATTATAGGATTTGGAGAAATCCCCAAAACTAAGACATGAGAGAGGTGAGATTAAGTAATTTTCTTTTGGCTTGAAATCCCAAACTTTTTCCACAATATGGTAGCAGTGTTTACTGAGACTTCCTGTTTTACCGATACGTCTATGATTTCTGGGGTCATGAATTGTAAGGACAATGGAGGTAATGTACATGGAAGTTAGAAATGTATTAGTTATATTTCAGTTTTAATCAGATAATGGTTTAAGAAAGAAGAAACCAAATAATAGAAATGCTCTTTACAAGGAATATAAGACCTACATTACAGCACAAATTTTGCCATCAACTAATCAAGTTACTATAGGCCAACTTTTAATTTGTTCATTAAATAAAACTTGAGAAGTTGTTATATGACAAATTCTGAAATAGGATAGAAAATAAGATAAATGAGGCGTGGACTTAGTTGTTTTCATAAGACTAATAGTCCCTTTCTGTGAATCCTGTCGCCTTTATGAATAACGCACTCTTTTAAGAACCTATTGAAACCTTTGGATTCTGTCCACAGAAAACTGTAGAGGTGACATAGACTTGTAAATATAATTCTGTTTACAATTTCAAGGGCTATGCAAAGCACCCCCCTCTCAGGCCTTCTGGAAGATATAAACATCACCTAAGTCAATCCTGTCAGCTTGAAGCATTAGAAAAGAGAAATATGTAAGCAAATGGGTCATTTTAAAGGTATGTACTAGTCCCATTGCTGGCCAGCAGAAAAAAATGGTGAGCTCTTCTAAGAAAAGGCCAGGGGCGGCTTTCAAAGAGGAAATGCTTGGGCTGGACTCTCAAGAATGAGCTCAGGGGTCAAAAAGTCTCTTTGGAATTTCAGTTTCTTCAGTTGTAACATATAGGCCTAGAAGATCTTTGAGGCTCTTTCCAGCCATGATATTTCATAATTCTATGAAGTTCAAAGGTACTCATAGGCTGATGTCCTCTTACCCATTGGCACCTACCAACCTCAGTCTTTAACACATTATGCTATGATCTTGCTCCCAAATAGACATAATCAGAACTCATTTAGAAGAAAGTAGATACGATATAAGCTTTTCTTACACACTGGCAAGAAAGAGACCATGACTCCAGAAAAACCTGAAAAACTTCTTTTTCTCTATCAGCTTCTGCCTTGAGGGTGCCTCCAAATATTTTGTCAAAAAGTAAGGGAAGCTTTCCATCTGAGCTGCTGAAGTGTTGGGCAGGGTCACCAAAGAGTGACCACGTAGGGCAGGAACACATGAAAACATTTCTCAGAAAACCACATTTCTCACTTTTCAATTGAGACAATGTTTTGTTTTTGTTTAGGAATCATAGAAACTACGAATGAGGAAGCTGAACTGGGTCATCTAGTCTTCCCTCCAGGGAGCAGATGAGTTGCTGCATCATATTCATTCAATTCTTTCCTAGTTTCACGTGGAGATTCCACTGGGGGTTTTCACCACCCTCTCTGTATAGCGGCTCTGTCCTCCAAGTCAGCGTGTTAGTGTAACATTGGAAGCAAAAGGAAAAGGAACCTCCAAAAAACATTTAAAGGGGTGATTTAAAAAGTTAAATATGTATAAATTTTAAAACTGAATTAAGTATAGGGAAATTATATTCTCTAAGCTGGAACACGTAGTGTTTCATCATTTCTATTAACCTAAGGGAAAAAGGTAATTATGCTTTCATTCCTAATTACAAGTGCATTATCTTGCATCTGTCAAGGACTAAGATTTTGGTTTCCTGTAAGTATCTTGATGGTTTATTTTTATTTTTTGTCTTTTAAAACATGTTATTTTTATGAATGTTTTAAGCTTACAAGGAATCCATTCTCATGTGTATGTTCTGAAAGAGTATGTTTATCTATGAGGTCTGTCCAGAAGGTATCCAGCCATGTAATATGAAAAATAGAGACGTTTATTGACGAAGATACAAGATACAAGAAACATTGTACATAGGACAATGACGCCTCAGCCCCCTTCAAACTAGGCACCTTGGGACCTCACATAGTTCTCCTAATTGCCATCAGCTGCCCCATTGTATTTTCCTAAACCTCATCAATGGTTGAAATCTCTTCTCTTTCAAAGGTGATTTTAGTTTTGGGAAAAGCCAGAAGTCACAGGGTGCTGAATTTGGGCTGAGTCACCTGGGTGATTTGATGTTTCTCAAAAAGACTTTACATGAGATGTGATGCATGAGTGGGCGCTTTGTCATGATGAAGCTGCCAATCACCAGCTGCCCATAGCTGCAGCCTTCTGAATCATCTGAATAATCTCCATGGAGCAATGTTCAAACTTATTGCCAAATATGGTGCAAATTTGTTGCTCTACTCTCTCATTTTGGATGCAACAGCCACAAAGTACACATGCTCAGTCAATGGCATCTGCCATCCTCACTGACTTGTACAGTGAAGTCGTCATTGTTCACATATGCACATTCCAGTCCACTCTCCTTGTCTGCCAGGTTACATTGATGTTGTGCAAACCATTCTTGTTATACAAACAATGGTTGGACTTTTCATATATTCATGAAGTGATTAGGAATTATTTTGCTCTAAGTGTGCTAAAGAAAAAATGTAACTTTTTCCAGTCGACTCCAGAAACATGATTTGTCATGCAACTGTTTTCATTATCTTAACAATGACTGGAGTTGTTCCAGACAGGCCTTGTATATTTTTAGTTTTGTTGAATACTTGCTATGTATCAAATCACTATGTTAAATATTTTATATGAATTTTCTCTGTTATTCCTCATAAGGGATGTATTTTATCACCTTTCCAGATAAAATAACAAAGAAACAATAAAAAAATGAGCTTTACAAAGGTTAACCAATGTGTTCAGTTTCATAACTGTATGGGACCGAATGGAGTGCTGTCAGATCTGTCAGATTCCAAAGCTCTGAATCATTATCTTTTATTTTTCATTCTCATTATACTTAACAAGATGTTCAGCAATTATCAGGTATGTAAAAATATTTTTTTCAAATAGAGAAGTCAATGGTTTACTGTTGGATTTTATGTATTCAATATTTGCTTTTGTCCAGAAATTTCTGGGGAGTGTATGCTGCAGATTCCAGAACATGACTGACTTGACTTACATACCCAATTTTTTTTTACCATACGCATGCTACATAACAGTTTAGTGTCTGCCTCAGTTTCCCCATCTCTAAAACGGAAATTTGGTATGTCCTTCATCAAGTTGCATTGATTTAATGAGTGGATTTATGAAAGGCACTTAGAATACTGTCTGAAATCTGGCATAAATTTAATATTAACTATAATATATTATATTAGTACATGTTTATATTGTACTAGCTTCATTAATGCATTCATTGCTCAGTATGTTTATTCTTTATATTATACTAGATTTATGTGTTTTATTAATATTAATTATTACTAACATTATATGTCCCACTGCTGGTCATTTGTTCTGAAATCTCTCCATTATATACTTATTTCTTTAGATCCTTAATCTCTTTAGCTTTGTATGGCCTGTAAGTGCATGAAAATACCTCTGAGAAGAATATTATTATGTTATTTATTTGCAGTCTCATTATGAATTAAGATACCAAATTGCGCCCTCTGACCAGAGTCTGGAGAAGGTATTCCTAGTAGACAGGTCTAGCAGCATGAGGTAGGCCCTCAGAAGGGGATTCAAAGGGAGACAATGGGCTAAAGTCAGAGTGCCCAGGAAAACTAGCCTTCTTCACAGTTCAGTTTGAGCATTCCATGGATTGACTGCTATTTAATATGTGGAATAGTTGTCCTTTCACAAATAAAAGCATGGCTTTCATTCATCCCCTCTAAGTGTAAAATTTTGGTTTTTGTATTTTTTTAGCAACTTCTAAGGTCAGACCATTAGTTAAGTTAGTTAGCTGACATTAAAGTGCTTTTGCAGTTAGAAAGCTGTAATTATATATTGTACATATTTTTCAATATTATTTGAAAAAATTTAATTATTTTAATTTAAAAATTATATTCTATATTAGTACTTAAAATGTATGCTCATGACAAAATATTTGGAAAATGCATTAAGTGGAAATAAAGGAAAATGAAATGCTTCTAGTGCCAATATTCAAAAATAAGTGCACTTACCGTTTTTGTATGTTTATTTTATTTTTCTATATTTAAATATTAATATGTGGAACTATCAGAAAGAGAAACTAAGAAAACAATTCCATTTGTTATTTCAACAACAAAAACAAAAATAAGGTATCAAGGAATAAATTTAACCAAGGAGATAAAGGACCTGTACTTGGAAAACTATAGAACACTGAAGAAAGAAATTGAGAAAGATAAAAATAAGTGGAAGCATAGACCATGTTCATGGATTAGAAGAATTAATACCATTAAAATGTCCACTCTATAGATTCAACAAAATTCTTATTAAAATACTAATGGTATATTTCACAGATCTAGAACAAATATTCAAAAAGTTCATAGAGAAGCAAAAAAGACCCTAAATAGCCTGAACAGAGATCACAATACCTGATATCAAGCTATACTGTAAGGCAACTGTAATAAAAACAGTCTGGTACTGGCATAAGAACAGACATATGAAAAAATCAATGGAATAAAACAGAGAACCCAAAAATAAACCCACACATTTATGGTCAATTAATATTTAATAAAGGAGGCAAGGCATACAATGGAGTAAAAACAGTCTCTTCTATAAATGGAAAACTGACTGGTATATACAAAAAGAAAAGAAACTAGACCACCAACATACACCAGAATAAACTCAAAAATGATGAAAGATTTAAACATAAGTCATAATACCATAAAAATCTTAGAGGAAAACACAGGCAGTAATATTTCAGATATCTCATGTAGCAATATTTTTGTCAATATATCTCCTAGGGCAAGGGAAACAAAGGGAAAATAAACAAATGAGACTAGATCAAATTAAAAAGCTTCTGCACAGATAAAGAAACCATCATCAAAATGAAAAGGGATCCCACTATATGGGTGAACATATTTGCCAATGATACATTAGACAAGGGTTTAATCTCCCAAATATTTAAAAAACTTATGAAACTCAACACCAGGAAGACAAACAATCCAATTAAAATGGGCAAACAACCTGAATAGACACTTCTCCAAGGAGGAGATACAGATGGCCCATAGACGTATGAAAAAATGCTCACCATCACTAGACATCAAAGAGAAGCAAATTAAAACCGCAGTGAGATATAACCTCTCACCTGTCGGAATGACCATCATCAGTAAATCAACAAACAAGTGCTTGCAAGGATGTGGAGAAATGGGAACCCTAGCACACTGTTGGTGGGAATGAAGTCTGGTGCAGCCACTGTGGAAAACATTTGGGATACACTAAAAAAATTAAAAATGGAACTACTTTATGACCCAAGAATTTCATTTCTGGGAATATATTCTAAGAATCCCAAAACATCAATTCAAAAGAATATATGCATCCCTACATTCATAGCAGTGTTATTTACAATACCAAGATCTGGAAACAGCTGAAGTACCCATCTGTAGATGAGTAGATAAAAAAAGCTGTGGTACATTTACACAGTGAAATACTATGCAGCAGTAAAAAAGAAGGAGCTTGTGCCTTTTGCGACAGCATGGATGGAACTGGAGAGTATTGTGCTAAATGAATTAAGCCATTCACTGAAAAAAAAATTTCATATGATCTCACTTATATGTGGAATCTAATGAACAAAATAAACTAACAGCAAAGCAGAACCAGAGGCAACGAAACATGGAATAATCTAACAGCTGTAAGAAGGGACGGGGAAGGTGGGGACTGGTAGAAAAAAGATGAAGTGATTAGCTAAAGAACATATATGCATGGCCCATGAATATGGACAATGGTTTGGGGATTGTCTGTAGCAGCGGGGGAAGCTGCTGAGTGAAGAGGTGGAAAGGGAGACAATTGGGACAACTGTATCACATAAACAACAAAGTTTTAAGTAAATAAATATTAACATTTGTCCTGTTCTTTTGCTCTGTTACTTTTACATACATATAATGATTTTGTAATTTTAATATAACTAAATATCATACTTTTATTATTATGTAGTATATAAAACAATTTAAGGGCCTGCATAGATTAATTTAGTAGATGTGGCAATTTTCCTAATTCCTACATCCTAGGACACTCTGCGACAGAGACATGACGTTTTGATATTCTGTAATAATTTAAAAGAAACCAAATATGTCAGGATCACAGAATATTGTTAATTTTATTGATACCACAGTCTGTAGATGAACGCTGTGGGAGAAGGGAAATGGTCAGAATCAGCAGAAGAGTATTTTTACATAAACTAGAGAAAAGTCCCTTCTCTCATTGCAATATTTTATTTCATGATCTCGTCTCAATTCTAGCTTATTCTGCTCATCATGACAGTCAAGGTCATCGTAATGGAACAGGAAATGCCTGAAGCCTAAAGAATAAATGTCAGCGCTACAGTGTAAGGCAGTGAGTAAAATCAGAGTTAACTTGGATCAAAGAGGCTTTTTTAGTGATTCTCTATGCCATGCAGTGAACTGTCAGGTTTCTCTAAGCACTTCGCTATAGAAGAAGATGGACATTTTCACATATTTAATGAGTAAAAAATGTCAATTTAACTAAACAAATATTTATAGAATCCAAAGTATGCCAAGAATTCTGATTAGAACTATGAAGAAGACCTAACCCTTTACCAAACGAGCTTAGAATTGACCCTAAGATACTCAGTATTTAGAGATCAAGTCTGCCTGTCTTATCTATAACCCCCAGGAAAAGTCAGTATGAATACTTCCACTTCCATTCTAACTGTATTAAAAAGCAAACACGGTTCACTGAAGTGTCCACTAACAGAGCCACTCTGGCTAAGAAGAAAAATACTGTGAAGAAGGGAGAATGGGGAAACTGAGTCAAAAGTTGCAGCCTCTTAAAGCTGTAACTGAGTCCTAATAAAGATACAGCAGTCTGTAGATATAGTTCTTTTGATCTTTAAAAAGGTTTCCTATGGTTTCCCACCTCCTTGTATATTCATACAATAAGTCCTCAGTTCATTGTGAACTAGCTCTTGTCACCTAGCAACCGTACGCTTAAGCATTGTAAAGTGACTTGCTCCTGTGATAACTCTCACTTTCTTTATAAAGTTAGCAATCAAAACTGTTCATTTTACTTGTCTTTTGTGATTTTTCTTCTCTCAGCTTCTGCTTCTACAGTCAGCCCTCCAGATCCATGGGTTCTGCATCTGTGAGGTCAACCAATCACAGATGAAAACCTTCAAGAAAATAAGGTTACATTGTTGCTGACATGTACTATGTAGATAGTTCCAGGATGGTTGCATCTGTCCTGAATGCGTACAGACTTTTATTTCTTGTCATTATTTCTTAACAATATGGTATAACAACTATCCATATAGCATTTACATTGTATTAAGTAAGTAATCTAGAGATTATTTAAAATTTACGAGAGGGTGTGTGTAATTTTTATGCAAATACTACTACACCGTTTTATGTGAGGGGCTTGACAATCCTCAGATTTTGGTATCCCCAAGAGGAGGGGGTCTTGAAACCAATTCCCTATAAGTGCTGAGGAAAAAAATGTACTTGATTTTATGGAATAAGATCCAGAACAACTCATATTCTCTTTTCTGCAAGAGAATGAAGATTTACAAGGCTTACATCAGTCACAGGGAAAGCACAGTATCAATTGGCTAGTTGCTTCTAAGTCATTTTCAAATTGAAATAAGGAATACCCTTTACAAGTTATTGTGGAAGCTGATTCTGCACTAGGTTGATATTCTCAGTATTTAAACTTGCCCCTCAAAGTCCATCTCTCAGGTCTTGCTCACTGGCCCCAACCTCTTGGTGTTAATGAGAACCTCATGCCTCCCAGACTGAGAGCAGGATTTGGAACGGCTTCTCCCTTGTTAACGTAAAGCATGTCATCCTGGGTCCTATACAGTATTGTTTGCTTTTCTTCCTGCTGCATCTGGCTCGTATATGCTTTTGACTCATCCAGAAGATTTCAAATTTTAGTATCATATTGACTCTTAGTTTCCTGGCCTCAGAATCCAGTGAGAGATACTTGATTTACTAAGAAACTAAGTCTCTTCTTATATTCTGATGAAATTTGTAAGAGATGAATGTGGGATTTAAGGGAGAAAAAGTTCTTTTGGAAATGCCTATCTTTTTCTCGGTCTTATAAATGATGCTGTTCAGTGAGTGATTAGAGCTGGTCTGGACAGCCAGCAAACAGGGGAGATTTACAGCCTCTACAACAATATCTTCAAAGATTCTTTTTTTTCCGGAAAGCATGGCCCAGAGGCACCCTTTGATTGATCTGAGTCTCCAAGGAAGCAAACAAAGACTTATTATGCTTCTTTCCTAAGAGACATTGACATTTTACGGTTTTCTAGAAAATTTGGAGCAGGAGCAAGGAGGATTCTTATAGCCTTTCCTTGTCTGGATAGTAGGCAGGCTTCATCCCACAGCTAAATCAGCTACTTCAGTCTCTCATGGCCTTACATAATTCATTATCTATGCAGTTTTATGGGTAATGTCAACAACAATTACCCATAAATACTCCTGTTCTGGGGAGAAAAACGAGGAAAATTCTATGTTCCCATATTTTGGGAGGTGGTAACTTAGCAACAGGGAAAAATGAAACCAGTGTTCTACTCTTCACAAAATATTAAGAATGGTAAGAAAGAAAAAGGAAGATGTCCTTTGGGGAAAACTTTTAAGTTTTTAGTATTTTAGAACTTTACATACATATTTTATACAAATTTCATGTAAAATTATGAACTTTGCTCCAGAAAGAGGTGCTATTTTTGAAGTAATCTGAGTTTTTCAGAAAAGAAACAGAATGATCAAATAAAATAAAGCCAAATTTCTTTCACAGGAATTAAATTTCTGACTAATTGATTAGCACAAAACTCCAAAAGGCAGGCACAGTAGAAGAAGTGACTATTATGGCCATTAATTGGTATACAAAACGATGCTACTATGAATCTCTAGTGCCCACTTTACAATTGATGGTCCCTCACCTACACTCGTCTTTGAAGTATTTCAATATAAAAGACACTTCGTGTAAGTGTCAACCAGTCTCAGCAACATGGGAAAGGTGGAAAGCAATTGCCAGGGGCTGCATTTTTTCTCCTTCTGTGCTGTTTGCCTCAACTGTCCTCTTGGAAGAAAGATCATTCCGTAATGGTAACAGCTAGTACATGTTGAGCGATGACACTATGTCTGCTGACATGCTGAGAACTTGACATGAACACCCTCACATAATTCTCATACCAAACTTATAAGTACTGTAGAACCCGGATTTTCAAGAACAAAACAACCCTGAATATTTAAGTATGTCGTCTACTGCACAGCAAAAACCAAGGTTGCAACCGGAGCATTTTCAATTCCCTGATGCTCTGTGCTAGCTCCTATATCGTATGCCTGCTACTAAGTTGTATTGATGGAGAGCTAAAGCTTGTGTTGTGTGATCCTAGCAAGTATAACTAGGGTCAGGTCCTGAAAGCTACAGAGGGAAGAGTTCCACTTTACAAGAATAAAGGTAGTTTTAAAAACTCGAGTTCTCCAGACTGTGCTCTTTCCAGCATACTACCTGATTCATTATAGGTGCTCAAGGAAAGATGTATCACAGATGCAATGAGCTGAGTCTCTCTAATGTGAAATTGAGGCTGAACAACTCATTTGGAAGATATTGGAGAGGGGCCTTGCAGCATAAGATTAAACTAAATGATCTCTAAGTTCTTTCCAAATATGGGTTCTAATTAGTTTAAAAATCTAGATGCTTTTAGAAAAATAAAAGAGAGGAGTGAGGGAGAGCAAGGGGGAGGGAGGAAAAGAGAATGAGAGAGAGAAAAAGAGGAGGTGGAGAGTTTCAGGACCTGATGTTCAACTATTTCTAGAAACTGGAAGTACGTAGCCTAACTGCTTATAGATGAGCCAGACCTGTTTGGAGGGTCCTCCTGCCTTGAGGGGAGGTAGCAGGGGATACATCCCCAAGTCACAGAAGGAGAAGTTGAGGCAAGAATGGAAAAGACCAAGTCTCCTGTGATCCCTTCAAATGGGCCATGAATAGCTTCTCCACCAATCCCCTCTCCTTATTGCCACATGTAATGCAGTGAAAACCAGCACACAGCCTACTAACCCCCCAGGGCCAGATTGCCCCATCCTCATGTGAAAGAGTGTTCTCCTGCTGGTGTTTTCTGGGAGTCTGAGAGTTTAGAAACCAAGTCAACTGTCAGCAAACTTTCTCAAATAGGGTTGAGGTTATATTCAGTAAGCCAGCCATTTGGACAACTGCAAATCAGCAATCGCTTTGCTACTTCTTTGCCAAAATGTGAAACAGATACCTGCTTATGTACTGATTAAGGTGGACATTTATTTAGAGCTTTTGGATCCTCTTCCAACAGAAGAGGGTCTAGACTTTTCTAATAAAGTGAATTAAGCTGGCTAGTTTGGCATAGGTTATATCATTTTTTTCTTACTCAACAAACTCATTGGCTGCTTTTCTTGTTTGGTTTTGTTTTGATTAAACTGTCTTTACCAGAGAAAACTCTCTTTGATTTAGATTTTTGGGAAGAGTTACCATTCATTCTAACTTGGGCCTAATCCAAGGAACTCCCAACTCGTTAGCATATAACGCCACTTCCCCTTAACTCTTATCATCATTGTCAGCCAACTGCAAATGTCTTGATCATGATTGATCTTCTTGGGATCATGACTTAATTAAAATTCCAATTGCTGAGTGATACAGGCAGGGAAGCATTTGTCCATTGACGAGCAGGATGCATGATATGAATATGAATCTTTTCCCCTTAGTTCCCCACAAGACAAGGAGCTCAGAGCTGAAGTTCAGAAAATAACAACGAATCCAGTGCTCAGATAAGACTATGCTCACTGGTACTGAAAAAATAAAATTTTAGAGTAGTGAATGCTCACGCATAAAGCTAAACCTCTGTTAGGAGTTACTGAGCAGCTGTCATTTGCAGGGGCTGCAGTAGCTCCTATGATGTGGCACCCAGACCCCTCCTTTAGCACGTGGCACTCATTGCTAACTTGCTGTGACAAACTCGCAGCTGACGAGTTCTCTGAGGATTGCCTCAGTTGAAGGAGTTCATAGGCCCATGTCTATAGGCCTCCCAAACAGGCTAGCCCTAGCCAATAAAAGGTCCCTGCAAGGGTACAAATGACCTCTTCTCTTTGCCTCAAAGAGAGCTATCTCTGAAGAGCCAGCTCAACTCTCGAGCTCCCTAGGAGATGAGTGAGGTCGCCATTAAAATTGTATCACAGCTCAGTTTTTTCTTCTGTCTGATCTGGATCTTCTAACCCTTTAGAGGTCTTGCTACCAAGAGTACTCCCCAATAGTTTCTGCTTATAAATCCCCAACTCAGAGTCGTTTCCTAAGGAACTTGATCCAAGAAAAATGCTCTTCTTTGTACTGGGTGGTGATGGTTGGTTTTGGTTACAGAGATGGATAGTCACTGTGCCTCTGCTTACAATGTAGTGAAGGAGCGAAAATGACAAGCAACTAACTGTACAGTATTCCCTCACTCATCGCGGGTATTACGTTCTAGACCCCCACCCTCACCCCGCAATAGGTGAAAATCCGTGAAGTAGGAACCGTCCATTTATTTTAGTATTTATATATATACAAGGCTTTATAAACCCTTCCCACACACGTATAAACCATTCCCAGTCCCTTATTAACCTTTCCCACTCCCTTATTAACCTTTTCCACACTTTCATAAACACTACTTATGTTCTTAAACATATTCTACACTCTTAAACCTACGTAACTTTAACAACATACGTATACAGTACAGAAAAAATCCCACAATATAGCGAAAAATCCGCGATAAATAATTAAATATAATATTTTTAAAAATCCTGCTATACAGTGAGGCTGCGATAAGTGAACCAAGATATAGAGAGGAACTACCGTACTATAGAAAAGAAAAACCATTCCTCCCCCTGCAGATCAGAATTCTGTGGTCTCCATTCAAACTGCTACTTTGTGTCATATTACATCACATCATTTTGCTGGTGTTGTAAGTCTCTTGTAAAAAGTCACGAGCATTTTGGAGAGGAGGGTTTTTAGTCTTGTTTGCCTTTATGTCTGGCATGCTGCCTGCTATATGGCAGGTGCTAAGCGATTTCTGTGGAATTAAGGAATGAATTAATGAACAAAAATAAGTAACACAGTTTGGAAGTTTAATGCCTATAGAGTGATAAAAATAAGAAAAAGAAAAGGAATTTGGGTTTGGCCTTAAACAAATTTAGTACGTTTGGGGTATAGGGTATTTTTACTGAGAAAGAAACATTGACTGTCACATTGAAGTAGGGATTAAGTAATATATTTGTAGTCATAAAACTGAGAACCTATTCAAGCTAATTTAAGAAACAAGGGGTCTTTACTGAGACTAACAGTATATTTCTTGAAATTCCCAGACAATATTTCAAGTGTTCCACATGAGGGCTTCAACCAGGAACTCAAATTACAGTTGTTATGATTGTTTCTCCAGAAAAAAGGCTCCTCTCCTCTACTTACCTGATCACTCTTTGTCTCCGTAACCCTGTACCTTTAGGTCACATTGACCTCTTCATTCAATAACTGAAAAGAGATTACACAAGGCTACGAGTACAAGAAGAAGGATAATTGCCCCAGCAGTGGTCAAATACCAATTTCCAGTTCAATCTTTGTGATCAGTGCGGGGGGGGGGGGGGCTTAGAAATTTACCTTAATTATCTTATTTATGGCTCACAGTAATCTTGTGAGGTACTATTATTCTCATTTTATAGATGCAAAAACTGAGGCACAGTCTTGAAGAAATATAACCAGTATAGTTACCCAGCTGAACAAGTGGTAGAGCTAGAATTTGAATTCCCCCAGTCCCTGAAGACCGAATCCAATTTCCCCCATTAAACTACCATTCCAATGTGTCCATAGGCAAATGAGTCTATTTCAGAAATGTATCATTACCATTCCTCTCTATACTGTCACTCTTATTGTTCCCCTGACAATAAAGGGTCAGATTATCTCTCTGTCTGTCTTTTGACATCTACTACTAAGATTTCACCCAACACTTGGCCCATACAATATCTCCACATTATCTTAAACCTTCTAAACTATATAGTACTTAATCAAATACTTTTATGTATTGCTTGTACATGTTCTCCTAACAGTTTTGTTTACAGGTTCATCTCTCTGGAAATATATATATATATATATTTTCTACTCTCTCAGTACTGGGCCTGGTGAAAAACCCATATTCGATACTCAATGCAGACTTAAGAAACAGTAGATCCCCAGAGTGCAGTTGTAAGCATCCTGGATTGCCAGAGCTCTGCGAATCAGGGGAGACGTACACAAATGATGGACATAATTCAGCATCATTAAATGCCACCCATAATGGCATGACACATAAAGTTCCACGGGAGTGAAGAGAAGAGAAAAATCAGTGAGGTTTGGAGAGGATGTATCTTTTCCAATATTCTTTCTAACAAAAAGGAGAGAGAGGCTGGAGAGGATGTAACAACGAACAGGAAGTCACAGTGAGCAACGTACATACACCGTCTCTAGAATCAGTATCCAGAAGTTATTTAGCAGCCTTGTTCCAGTGCTGGCTCTCCCTCTCGGCCCCAGGGGTAAAGGTCTGAATTTCGTAACTGCACCACCACTGCCTCCAACACGCCTGGCAATTCCCTTTGGTAGCAATTAGCATTTATTTTACAAGCCTTTCTCCTGTTGGGGCAGTGTTGGCTGGAATAAGCTATAGAAGTGAGTGGGGCAAAAATAACTGGATTCAAAGTTGAACAAACAATGAAAATCTAGGAAATTGTAAAGCAAATTAATCCATGGTGGAAATGTTTCTCCAGAAGCTTCCATCACTTCTCTACCTACTGTTTGTAATCTAGACTCAAGACCAAGTCAGAAGGGAGTCTCTTTGCTACTCCTGCTTGCTGATTACTCCATGTGAAGGAACAAACACACAAAATAAAAATTTGTAGTCTGCTCTGTAACAAGGTTGACATTGTGGTTAATCAAGTTTAAGGTGGATTTTTTAAAAAAAGCATATACTACCTGCTCAAAAATAACAAATGAACACATGTCAAGAATCAAACAAAAACCAGAGTTGCAGAAGAAAGAACTGCAGAGATTCTCTCTTGAGTACGTTTATGGTGATGAAGTTTCGGTTAGAAAAAGCACTGTCTGGTGGGCTTTCAACTGAATTACAGTTTAGCCCCAGAGCCCAAATCTTTCCTTGCCTATTAAATACTCGGCTGCCCCAGTGACCTTACTTCACCTCCATGTAAAAGGAAATAAAGAGCACATTGGGGCATCAGTTCATTGAAGACAAGTCAGAGGTTGACCTTGGTGGTTAGAAACCACTGAGGATTAGAACAGGAGTGTCAATGAGCAGGGAATTTTTTAAAATGGCCTGTGGGCTTTGTCACTTTGCGTGATACCCTGATTCGATCTTTTTCTGTGGGTTCTTCCCCTTCAGGTCCCATTTCCTCCAAGCATTATTCTGCTCTTCTGTTTTTAAATCACTTCTGCTCTCATTTTGTACTACATAACTGAGAGCAAATAGGAACCAAGTAAGGATGATGTAAAATTCTTATTGGTTTTTTTTTAAGTTGTATATGACATAAATAAAAAAAAAAAATTAGCACTAAGTCAAGGACTCCACCCTAAAATTCATTGAATAAGATTTTGCCAGGGTAGATGTGGTTTTCTGGGGAAAATATTTTACAAACTAGAAAAGGTACTGACAATTCCTTTATGCCATTAGGAATGGCCTGCGCCCTAAGAAGATGTCACCTGCACTTTCAGTTGGAAGAGTCATTCTCTTTTATGACTCTCTGTCCTTATGGCACTTCATTCTGCCCATCTAGACTACACTTCCTAATGCTATTGCATATTCCATGTCTATGCAAAAGTTTGTATGTGACTGAGACTCTGCTTCCTTTGGAAAGCTACATCCACTTGTTTTATCAGTCTCTGATACCTCTGAATTTCCAAAGCACAAGACTTCATATCATAGGTTTGACTTTTGTGCGATGGACCCCTCGCATTTTGGGATAAACTATGGGCTCCTCCTAGAAATAATATAAAATGTTCCTTAAATTTGTAAAATAACATACATAGGATCACAATAGAAACGATGCAATAGAAATTATATGAAAATATAGCTATCCAAATATTAAATAAATTTGGATATATGGCTCTTTATTAATGCATTAAAAAATAAGACCTAGTAGCAGGCTGATTAGTATAATTTCAAAGTAATGGTGACAAATAATATTTTGAAATATTTACAACACTGTAGTGAGTAATGACAAACTAGAAATCTGAAGACAATATAAAGGTGTTGTTAGAAGAACTGTGTGTGTGTGTGACTATGTGATGGGTTTTCCTACATTTATAATTGAAAAAAAAATGCTAAATTTTAGTTGGAGGCTAGTGAATATTCCTGAATTCTGCCAGGCTGAGAACCTTCAATTTATTACTTGGTTGAATCCCTTATTATCTGTCTTATTATTGCAACTAGCTGATAAAATAAGGGCATGAGCACATCTTAATGTCTCTTTATACTTCCGTCATAGAATGGGTTAGTTCTGAGGCCTTTGTAGTAGCTGAACTAAAAGTTGTTAAGCAAAATTAAATTAAATTAAACAGCAATTTATGCATAGCTAAAATGTGCCAAGCCAACCACAAGCATTCCCAGAGTTAGCTATATTTTCATTTGACATAATTTCTATTTTGCTTTATAATACACTTAATTATTTGCATTCCTGTGTCTTCCAGTAAACTGTGTATTCTTAAGTGCTGATTTTGAGTCCATTTATCTCTGTTCAGGTAATAAAAGCCTAAATTAAAATGGCCAAAACAGTACATCTGTGGAACAGGTTAACATAATATAATGAGAAGGAAGAATTAATATATTTCTCAAGAGAGTAAGGAGAGCCAAAGTTTGATGCAAGATTTTGAACTAGAGATTCTTGGAAAATTTAATACAAATAGAAAAGCTAAAGTACAATGAGTGTCGTTGGGATTCACAACATAACGTTCTTTAATTCCTTTCTATATTGAAATCACAATGCCTCCCCCCTTTTAGAATACATTGTAATCTGTATTCGTCAAACATGTGATAGAATATGAAATAGGACAACACATTAAATCAGGCCTTGAACATTCTAAAACATCAGTCACATTTCAATAGATTCTGAAGAGCTCATATTTTTCCCCCTTCTCTTTTAGAAAGTACAAAGATGAACTAAAAGCATCATTCTGTGGTGAGATCTATGTTCATATATTGTGTTTTCCACCTTTATTTCTGGGAGGTGGTAGGTAGGGGGTTTGGGTGGAACTTTAAACCATAGAAGAAAGAGATATTGTGATACTTGCTCTATATGTCATATGTAGGATTATTCATGTAGGACAATTAGAATTAAAGAAAAGTATATGTTTCTAGGGAGATAAATTTATGTGTGTTGAGTTTGCAGTGTTGAGGCCACATGCAAATCATTGGGAAGATAGAGATAGAGGACTGGAATTCCCACAAGAATTAGACTATTGATTTTTTGGTCAGGGACTTAAAGATTTTTGGTTTGCCATACTATGCTTAGTGAAAGTTATATTAATTGGAGTTTCTATAGTGTAGTCATTAAGAACATGGACTCTGGAATTAAACAGATTGAGTTACTCAATGAATATAAGTGTGTTATGATTGAATGGTTGAATAAAATCATAGGTTGTGATAACATTTAAAAAATCTTCCTTTCAGAGACTGGTTGACTTCTATGAGGAAAAATTAAAAACAGTAAGTAAATTTGCTAAGAATATTGTGGAAAGAGAATGTCATAAACCAATTATCCTTGTGTAAGAATCCAAGAGTAAGATAAAGGGAAAGCAGATGAGAAATTATAGTAGAAGTTATAGAGAGCAGAAATGGAATAATGATAATAGTTAAGTCTTATAGAAACAACTGTTTCAAGAGAAATTAAAGCTGAGAAGTTTCACTGAACTTAATAATTGGAAGATTGATAAATGTGCCAGTTTACTAGAGTTTGGGAAATGTTATTGAGGAAAATGTCGGAATCAGAAACACTAATTACAGAAGAAATTCTTTTTTAGTAACGGAAACTAGAAACATTAGACAGTAGATGGTAGGTGTGGTTTTGCTTTTGTTTTTGATTTTCAGAAAAAGCAAAGACTAGATGGACAAGCCTTCAGAGTAGGGATGGAGATGACCAAGGATACAAACACAAGATGAGATCATTTAAGAAACAGTCTCAAAAGGGATGAAGGGAGGAACTAAATTCAGATTCAAATTGAGGAATAAATTTTAGAAAGGAAGACAGACATATATATTTCTCAGTAAAAAATAAATAAAAATTTAAAAATGAATGTAGCTAGAATTAAAGGTCACACACCGGTAGATGAAGAGGCTCAGACCAGATGACCTGGATATATTTATTAAGGTGTAAGGTGTAAACTGGGAAGAGTTTACTACAGTCCTCCTTGGTCCAAAAGCCAGTTCACAAGGGTCAACCCTAGTACTCCTTTCACAGAAATCCCTGAGGCCAAAGAAAACAGGCTGGTGTTCAGTTCTCCTGCTAAGGATAATAATAATAGGCATGGAAAAAGAATGACTGAAGGTTAAAGACACTGTGTGTGAGGAAGTACTTGAAATTCAGAAGAACATGCTAAGCAAATGATGCATACCTATGGGTCAGTTAAATCCGGTTAACCTACTACACAGTTAAATATAAATTCTGAGAGTTAATAGATAGAAACAATTTTGGGTTTGAAGTTAATTAATTGCATTTGACCAAGTGGAGGGTGTGATTAAAAAGAGTTACTTTGTATTTGCATTTTGGCATGCAGGAGGTTTGCAAGATTTGCAAATGCCCCAGATGAAATCCAGCTTTAAAAATGCTGAGACCCGTTGGACTTGAAGGGAATTCTGACACATGCGTGTAGAACAATTCTAATTCCGTCCGGTTGCTCATTCCTTCTCTTGCATTATGCAGTGCTGACAGAGCAGCCACATTTCCCAAGAGCTCCCTTTTCCTCAGCACAGATGTTACTCCAATCGTGATTTTTAAAAAATTAAATACTTCAGGTTTACCCATTGTTTTCTTTTCACGGTGTGACTAATTCAAGCTATGGCCGCAGGTTGACCTGGTCCCTAAGACAGTCACGAATCTGCCTTGTTCCTCTGTCCATGGAGAATGTCTCAGGAACTCAGGGGGGGACATCCCTCAGTTGCTAGATATTTTTCTGTAACTACCCAAGGACCAATTGAAACACATTTTTAAATACAAGCTTCTTTTCTTATTTTCATTATTCTTTTATGTGAGAGGAAAATACATCCTATTAGGTATGTGTGTATTGTAAATTTTGCATTACAGAGCATCTTTCTTCTCAGACTGAAAGAATAATTCTAATGTATTCGTGATGACTTTTTACATGTAGATAGAGGCATTTTATTTCTGGCACCTCTCAGGGTCATTTAGGTGAATCTCTGATCTCTTTGCTGAATTCAGGCTAGAGGTTTGAATGTAAAATGCTAAGCGATATTTACATCCATTCAAATGACTGCCTTTAGAAAAGCATAGATAACAGAATGGATAAGGAAGTAGGGGAGGGTAAAGGAAATGAAAGGAAAACAAATGCAGACCAGATGCTGGGTGGCACGTTTGCACCCTGAGAACAATAAATGCAGGCACTGGGCTGCCAGATGGGGTTAGAGAGCATGGGTACCAACTTGATAAAGACTTAGATGTTCCTTAGTGGGAAGGCCAGTGCCAATTGAGATCAATAATGGTTATATAAAACCGCACTTTTTTTTCTTGTCTTTCTTTGCTCCTCATTTTTACTTGGGGAAATATATGTTCTTAGATATAATCAGGATTCACAACGACCCCAATTTCCCTGAGCTTTAAACATCCAAGGACTGGAATAAATAAGCCCACCCTTATGGTTTCACTTCTCAAGGCACTTTACAAGGATGGAGGCTCAGCTCAAGAGCCCCAAAGGGAAGAAAGAAAATGAAATAAAGGAGGAAACAATACATAGTTAACACAAGCTCCTGAGTCCAATCATTACTCTTCTGAGCACATGCTATTATACATCCAGCAAGTGTTGGACTCAAGATTGGAGAATTCCTACGAGTTAGTTATCGATGGGAAAACATGAGTGCAGGCATACTATGTGATCTGATGAAAATCATAGTTCTAAGTGGCAGATGAAGGTTTTGGGCACCGGTCCCTGTACTACAATCCCAGTGTATTATTCCTCTTCCCACATTTGCCATTTAGCTGGTATCAGCATGTATTGATAGCTGCTGAGAAACTTACCACAGACCTACTGGCTGGAAACAACACATTCATTGTCCTACAGGTCTCTGTGTTAAAAGGCTCATCGGATGTCGCTGGACTAAAATTAAGGTGTCAGCGGCATTGTCTTTCTTTAAGGGGACTCGAGAGGATAATCATCTGTTGCCTTGTGTTCTGTTTGTTCGTTTTCAGCTTCTTTGGGCCACCCACATTTTTTGGCTGACAGCTACCTTGCTCCATATTCAAAACCAGCAATGTTGCACTTCTCTGACCTTTATTTATTTATTTTTTATTTCCTTTAGACTCTAGGATCTGCCTCTCTCTTCCATTTTTAAGAACAATTGGGGTTACATTAGGCTCACCTTGGTAATTCAGCATGACCTCTCCACCTCAAGGTCCTTAAATGAATGACATCTGCAAAATTCCTTTTACCATATAAGGTAACATGGGTCTGCTGCATGGACAACAGCAGACCCTCCATATCACCCTGCCCAGGCTCTGTAGCTTCAGCTTCACTGGAGAGGACACTCCAGCGTCATCGCAAGATGTCGATTCAACACGGGAGGAGACAGATACCGTGTCACTCCCGAGTCGGACTGCACAGCCATTCTCGGCGGTGCAGATACTCTTAAGAAGCTACACCATCGTCTCTCGAGACGGACGGCTGCCGACGACGACGGATAAGGTAACATATTGACAGGTTCCAATGTAGGCCTTGGGCATTCCAGGACCTCAGTCTGCCTACCACGAACATACAACCTCTCAACTCCTGTAATGAACCTCCTCACCAACCCAGCTAACTTTCTTCCTAGAATTTATCTTGCTATCTAGCATTCATGTCTTCTTTTCTCAGTTCTGCCTTCTGAATACCATTCTTGAGTCTTATGCTCTAAAATAGACCCATGGTTAAGGAGGAGTCCTCTTGATTGGTCTTCTTTACAGCCTGTGAAGGTGAGTGTGAGAGAGGGATGCAGACTAATTTCTCTTCTGTGGATGGTTTGCAATGCAAACAAAATATATGGCTAACACTGTTCATAACAAATTGATCCAGGAAAGTAGGCTCTGAGATGGAATTTAACATGAAAGGCATTTATTAATGAATTGGAACCAAACCTGAGGAAGGGAAGAAAACAGAAATGGCCTTAGACAACTCAATGGGGGTGCTCCAGACTAGAGTGGTTCTTCTGAGACAACCCCAACAAACAGCACCTAATTACACAGAATCAGGAATCAAATACTCTAACTTTCTGCCTTCCTTGCCTTCAATTGTTGTTCATCCCCTCTTTCTAACTTCCCAGTTCAACCTGTGATTCTCTAACTTTCTAACTGCAGCCACCTCTTTCTTCTACTTCTAATTTCTGCCTATATTTCCCCCCAATCATTTCCATTCTGTAAGTAACCTAAAGGACAATCGTTTTGTTTCAGTGTCAAGCATGTTTGAAAATCTTTGGTATTTTTTTGCTGGATACTTTATTGCTACAAAATATCTTGTTTCTATGAAGTATTCACCAAATATGTGACCTCGTAATATACTAGTTTACGCTATGCTAATGTATCTTTGGTTGTCTTGTTTCCATGTCTTAGTCTGTGTGGTCCTTTTTGCTTGATATGTTCTCCCTGAATCTCTGAAGTATGAATCCTTCTTATAATTCAGAAATTTTCTTCATAGTTCCTCCTCTCTAAATCCTGCCCTTGTTTCTCTCCCAGATAGGCTTTCCCTCCCTGTTTCTCTCTCTGTCTCTCCTGCCTTCCTTTGCCTCTCCTTCATCAATGTTTGCTTTTACTTTTAGGTAGATGTGAAAACATTCTACTCTATATTATTATATTAGCCAATTCAATCAAAATGTAAACACCATGAGGACAGGGACTCAGTATACAATATACTCCCCACATGATCTTATACAGGGCTCTGGAAATATTAGACAGTGGATAAATTACTGTTGCGTTGCGTTTAAAATAGAAATACTCTTGCTGATTGCACGGAGCTTAGTTTAAAAGGAGATGGAAATTGAGAAATATAGTCATTAAATATTCAGAATATCAGAAAAATGTTCCAGCTAGAGTATCCCTCCTCAGAGGCCATATTTAGGAACTACTTGGTCCTTTTCTAAGAAACACTCATTATTTTTACAGCTGGGAAAGCCTGAGAGAATGTTCTAGTTTAAAAGATTGCCTTTTCACAGGCTGATGCCAAGCTAAAACAAAGCCCATGAAAAAAAGAAATATTCCAAAACAGACCAGGAAAGAACAAACTGAAAATGTTTCTTGCTTTATCCTTGTGAGTTTATTTTCTTAGCATTGATCTTATTCCTTTCTGATAGTCTGCTGTCTCCTGTTGTTTGGAAAAATAGGCACAAATTACATGGTTTTTTTCTCTACAGATGCCCATTTCTCTTACGTTGCAGACTCTGTTACGTGATAATCACAAATACTTTGCTGTAGAAAATCTCTTCTCTCCCCGTTTCTAGTTTAGTAAAAGTTGGGACACAACTCCCCGCTTTTTCATGCAACAATATAACAGTGTGTCTCATGGTATTAATGTCCATATTTTCTTACAACCAAGTAGTGTGTCTGGTGACAAATACTATTTAGGATAATAATAAGGAAACAATAATTGAAACTATGAACATTCTAGTATATTGGTATAACTTTTATAAACCATAAAATAGCTCTTCCAAAACACTATTCTAGAAAATGTTCATCCAGGTAAAAAGACTCCACAATATAACGCAAATGTGGAATGCTATTTACTGCTTAGAGACTAAACATGCTTATTAGCATTTAAGGTTCTGAGAAGTCTTGCAAAGAAGAAACCTGTTCCAGTGATTTTATAGCCAAGTCTTTTGCCTTATATTATTCCTTTCTTTCTTAATGGGCATTTTTTTTAGGATTTATAAGATGTTTGAGGTCTGTTGATCTATACTAAATTAGATTTAGCTTCCGATGAAAACGACAGAAAATTATAGTGTTTGAGAAAGTTTACAGTTCATTTCTCTCTCATGGAAAAACAATTCCAAAAGTAGCATTACATAGTATTGTTTAGAACACGAGTCCTTATTTTTCCATTCTATTATTAAAGCCTGTGATTTTCCTCTTCATGGTTATTTCATAATAAAAGATGGCTGATTGAGCTCAGACAAGGGGACAGGGGAAGGGGAGAAGGAGAGAGAAGGGGAGAAGGAGAAGGACCAGAAAATAAATTTAATAGAGATTTTGCATTCATTTAGGTATATTTGTGACATCTTTAATTCTGAGCTTTTATTATGATGGTAAATAAAACCCATTTCTGATTATTTTTTCACAGTCTTAATTTTCTTCCTTGTACCTACTTAATTATAATTAGTTATCATTTTTATTTCTTAGACTATGGCTCCAAAGAAATATCTGTTGCATATTTTTTTCTTGTAAATTAATGTTTAAACAAATTGATCCAGACATATAGTTTGAAAAATTCCTGATTTGTTTTTGAAAGTTCACTGCCCATTGTGGCCCCCAAGAATAAAGTTCCAGAAGCAGAGAGTTCAATCGCACATTTTGCAATCTAAAAACTTTTACCTCAAAAAAAAATTTGATTCTGTCCTCTTTGATCACACTGCATGTGTGTTTTAATATCGAGCCCAATTGTGACATAATATTTGTTTTCTTTTGTATTCTCCAATTTGGCTGAAAAGCAGCCAGACGAATAATGTGATGTCAGTTTCTGATCTTGTCTCTGAAGCCTGGTGTTATCAGCAGCTGAGCAGTTCATTTAACTCTCTCCCTGCCGGCTTCAGACACTGCAGAACTGACCCCAGAACCAAGCACTACTTAGTCACCAATCGACAACAAAAAAAACCTCTTTTGCCCAGAAAAGCTCCTTTTGTCCAAAAATACACCTACATACCATCATTTCTAACAAAAGTGCCAACTGATGTTTCAGGAACTGTATGGGCTTTTTCCGGCAGCCGCTAACCTCCACAAGCGTCCTGGGTGCTGCCTTCCGGACATAGAGCCCCACGGAAAAGGAAAGCCTGCCCTAGTTCTAACAGCACCGAGTGGTCTGGCCAATTCATGAAATATCAAGCCTGTTCAGATTGTACAGAGATCACATTATTTCAAAGCACTTTCACACCTGTTACATTATTTTCATGATAACTCTACAGGAGAAGGGTCCGGCAGACAGCGTCATTCTCATTTTATAGATGGAGAGACTTACGTGCAGCTCCCCATCTCAATTTTTTTGTTTCCCTCAGTGTCGCCCCTATTCTCTCTTACACAGAATCGCGGTGTTTCTATGAAGTTCATCTATTTGTTACTTTTCAACAGAATCCATTGGGTTAATACTAGAATTCATTCTTTCCCCTCTATATCTGGCCTTAAGATTCCAGACCACAAATTCTTCCCACATGCCTAGATAACTTCTGTACCTTTCCAGATGTTCTTCTTTTTTTTTTTTTCCAGGTTGTGTTCAGAAGGTAGATGGTTAAGATTAGTTAAGAACCACAACATGTTTGGCACCACTGGAGATTGAAGTAGCAGGTAAAGATTTGTGAGAAATGAGGCTAGAGAAGAAAGTAGGAGCAGGTCATTCAGACTTTTATACTCTATGCCAAGGAAGGGTTACTCTGGGAGCCAGGACACGTTATGAGTTTTATGTATGAAAATAGCATCATCAATACACAAAAATCGATATAATTCTATTAAGCAATGTCACTCCAATAAATAAGATTTTAAAAGTTAAAAGAAGAAGGGGTCATAGTCAAATGTGGATGCTCACAAAATCAATCCCGCTCAGGTTATAAAGTAGAGAAGAGATATTAGTGTACAGGGAAACCACTACAGTATAAAGGATGGGTGAGAATTTGGAAGCCTGTGTTTGTAACCTGACCAAGTGATCATGATGTTCTTTAATGAAGTATTGGCAATGGGTGAGTAAAGGTAAATTGTTTTTAAAATATAGAGGAAATAAACTTAAAATACCTGTTAACAATTGGAAGTAGAAGTAACTATTGAAGAATCAAGAATAATTCAAAATCTCTCCGGGGAGAAGTAGTTTATGTGCTCTTCCCTGAATAGATAACACAAGAGTAAAGTTCTATTTTTAAAAATGATGAGTTTTGGGTGTTTGGGTACACCCAAATGGAGATGTCACGTGGACGATTCAATGCACATGACTGAGGTCCAGGGAAGATGTAACTGTACATATCACCTGTGTCAACGGAGCAGCTGTTGAATGAATACATAATGTTTGAGTGTAACAGGACCTCGTTCAGGCAGGATGCTAAAAAGAGCAAGTGCTGTGTATAACTATCCTCTCTACCAGTTTGGGGTCAAATCTATAAAATAATTATTTTATGCAGCGTGTTATTTGATCTATCCAGAAACTCAATAATACCTTTTACTTTACAGCAGCTCAAGAACTTTAAGGATAATCAAGGAGAGTGTAATGGAAGAAACTCAATACAACAAAATAGCTGTCCAAGTATTGGGAAAGCTGCAAAGCCAGTCAAGAGGGATGTGAAACAACCCAGAGATGAACAGCATGGAGAGCCTGTAACACTTCCTGAGCTGGAAGGTAAAATGAGGTAGAGTTCACAGCGGCTAAGAACCTGGTCCTCCAGTAAAAGCTAGAGTCACGAAGGAGACACTGCTGCTGTTGGAACTGCTCCCAAAGGAAAGTGAGGGAAGAAGTACCCTGGATTGTCCCTTTCTCCATTTTCAATCTACTGCTAACACTTTCCATTTGTTAGATAAAACTATCCAGAAGTAGAGTTTGCAGAGACCAGACTTCCATGACAGAGCAAAGCAGGGAAAGACCAGGAGATGGATCTCAGAGCAGAGAGGCAAAGGAACAGCCCAGAGACTAAAGAATTGCCCCGAAACACAGAAGGATCAGCCAATTACATAATGAGTCCTTTGGGCACTTGTTGGGGGGGATCAACCCAAGGGAGAAAGAATGAGAGTTCAGAACAGAACAGGGTAGTAGAGAATAAGGTGAAGAATTTAGGGTATTAAATCTTGATGATATGTGCAAACCAGCAGTTTCTAAAAAGAATAAAACAGCCTAGTTCAAGTAAGGGCAAGATGAAACTTATCAAATGGCAGTATATAAGGAGAATTAGAACATGAACCACAAGAGCCCCTCCAAACAAGACCAGCGAGGGAATAGCATGGGTATCAGAACATTCAAATAGAATTTCCTTAAAAATGCAATGTATATATGAAATCAGAAATGTTAGCTTAAGGACTTATTCAATTAGAAGCCAAGGCATGAATGAAAGCAACACATTTTTTTCTAAACCGTGTTCAGTGGTGGGGAATTAACGTTGTATATACCACAGGTCTGGGCCAAGGACCCTGGGAACTGAAAATACACCATTTTCATATATGAGTCTACGTTTACATTTAACAGCACCATTTATTTTATTGGGTTATGTAATGTGGTCTAATGTAAAATAAATAAAATAGAGACTTTAGTGCACAGTATATATCACCCTGCCCAGGCTCTGTAGCTTCAGCTTCACTGGAGAGGACACTCCAGCGTCATCGTAAGATGTCGATTCAACACAGGAGGAGACAGATACCGTGTCACTCCCGAGTCGGACTGCACAGCCATTCTCGGCGGTGCAGATAGACTCTTAAGAAGCTACACCATCGTCTCTCGAGACGGACGGCTGCCGACGACGACGACGACGATGACGATATAGATGTACTACATGTATAGTAATAATTAATAAATGTAAATTTACCACATTGTTTCCGGAAATTTTTTTTGTACTCTTGCTCCATCTCCCTGGATTTCGAAGTAAAGGAGGGTTTTTTATTTTACAAGATCTGTCCATAAAGTATCCAGCCACATACTATGAAAAACAGAGACATTTATTGAAGAAGATAGGAGGTCTGTCTGGAAAAAGTCCAGCTATTGTTAATAAAATGAGAACAGTTTGTGTGATATTGACGTAACCTGGCAGCCAAGGAGAGTGGACTGGAATACACATGCGTGAACAATGATGCCTTCACTGTACTAGTCAGTGAGGCCAGTAGACACCATTGAGTGAGCATGTGTCCTGTGTGGCTGTCACATTCAAAATGACTGAGTGAGCAGAGCAACAAATCTGCATCAAAGTTTGCATTAAGCTGGAACAGTCTTTCGTGGAAACGATTCAGATGACTCAGAAGGCTTTTGGGGACAATGCAAGGAGTGCAGTGCAAATAAAAGTGTGGCACAAACACTTCAAAGGTGGCCGAGAATCTGTTGAAAGTGACCCACATTCTGGAAGGCCTGCAACAAGCAGAGCACCTGAGAATGTGGGATGTGTACGGGCTGCAATCAACAAAGACTGGCGACCGACAGTGCGAGAACTAGAAGCTGGTCTGGGTGTCCCAAAAACTACTGTGTCTGAGACTTTGACACAGGATCTTGGCATAAAACATGTCATGGCAAAATTTGTTTCATGGCTTCTGCTACCAGAGCAGAAGGAGCATCGTGCTGCAGTTACTAATGACTTGATTCAAACTGCTACCAATGAATCAGATTTCTCCAAGAAGGTCATAAACAGAGATGAATTGTGAGGCATCATTGTCCTAAGTACAATGTTTCTCGAATCTTATATTTTCTTCAATAAATGTCTGTTTTTCATATTACACGGACGGATACTTTCTGGACAGACCTCATTTTCTTTATACTCCCCTCTTCCTGACTAGTTTCTTAGATTTTCCTTGTTTTTGCTTGTTTGTTTGCCTTTGTCATTTACTTGTTGCCATATTCCATAATAATTGGGATTATTACTTGTTTATATCATATCTAACATTTGTTAAGATTTTTCAGACTTTATAAAAAGGTTAGAATTTAAATTCTGTGTATACATTTTCACAGAGTACATGTCAATTTATATTTTGAGTTCAAATCTGTTTAATGTGGAAAATACTACTCTTTGGTACCATAGCATTTTCTACAAAATGGTTAGCTACAGCAAATACTCAAGAATTCACCAGTAGCTTTTGGATCTCTGTTTAAAAGGTGGCCTTTATTAACCTCCTTGGCTTTCATAAGGAAAAGATTCACTTTCAGTGAGTCTTGATTTATAGCACTTATACACAGTCATACACACACACCCCACAAAACAACATCAAAACATAATTTTTTTTCCGTCTACATTTTCTTCTATGTCATTAGTCATTCTCTCTGCCTGGCTTTATGTTGTTAGCCACGTGCCGCATCTCTGCATGTGGGTTGTAGGAACGTGTACTACATCCTATCTTTCAACGGGATTTTGTTTCTTTTTCTTTCTTTCTCAATAAATAATAAACTTTTGAAGACCTCAATCACATTTAAGAGTCTGACGGTTTTTTAAATAAGACTTTGCATATAATGAAAATACCATAATTGCTACTTGAATGGAACTAAATATAAAGACACTGAAATGTAAAAATGTTTAAAAGTCATAAATAATTTGTCACTTTGGAAAATTGTTACCTAGTTTTTAAATAATTTTTCAGTAGATAACGCTATGAGTAGATAAAGCTGTAAGTAACAAATATTGTTATATATTGTGTGTGAAAAATATGTGTCTTAGAGTCCATAAGATTATGATGGAAATATCTTGAAGTACAAAACTTGATACTTAGCAGGAGATCAACAAATTAACGCTAGTCAAAGAAATGAATTATCAGTCTCTGAGGCTAAGTCTCATTCATCTTTATAACCTCTACTTCATTCATATTTTCATCCTTTAGGCTTCTTGACACCAAGTATTTTCTCCATATGCTGTTAAAAACTGAATGAATGAGATAATTTTTGGAAATTGATCCTCACTTGCTTTGATTGTTTTGGAGTCTAACTACAAATTGTATTGGTGGAAGAATGAAAAATCCTATACAATTCCCTAGGAAGTATTATGAGAATCCTAGCTTTTAATAGTGTGTTTTACAACAGGATTTTTATCATTTTGTTAATAGATGGCTCATGATATAATCCCTCTCCTTGGAGCACAGGCAAGACTCCAGCACATTCAACAGACATATACCTTTCACATATAGTTTATTGTGAGTATTTGAAGGGGGGAATGGTGTCATACTTATTTTTGTCTTTCAGAGTTTCAAATCCCATCAGATGGCTCCAATGACCCCCTCTGCCTCAGAACAAATAATAATGCCAGGAATACAGTTAATATTTAATAAATGTTCACTGAATGAATAAATAATTTAAGAAAATAATATACTCATGCACTAGCCCTGCAAAGCAAGGGAATGAAGCAGCTGGCAGTATTCCAGGAAGCAACTGAGAAACACCCACTGGCACCCATCATTCAATCATCTTAACATGGGTCTTAAAGCTTAAGAAATAAAACGTTGGGCCAAGTAAGCACAGCTCAAGCCAACTTCTTTTCCATTCCCCAAGCCACTGATTGCCTCACTGATTCTTTCAATTTGCTGACTATGTGAAATCAATTACTGTTATAGGATGCGAGAGACAGAACCATTTTGGAAAATTGTTTTGATTATTAATAAATGATTACTATGTCAATACTTGAATTACTACCATAAAAACCTACATTTAGGCATCATTTAAATTCATCAGAATACAGACAGAAGTGGATTTGACAAATTACATCTGTAATTTGCTCCCACACCCCTGCATCGTGAACTATCTCTTTACCTGAACCAACTGAGTGTTCTCAATACTCACTTTCCTACAATAGGGCAAGGCTGCCAGGTCTTATAAAAAATATCTGATTTTCAGGGACCCCCAAACTATGAAGGAATCGTTCCAGATCTAACCTCTTACTCACTGTTATAAACTTCCTTGTCATTTTATTGCTCTGATTTCTGTTCTGTTTCCTGTCCCCTGATTTTGGTCCTTCAGACCAGAATACACTGATGCTTTGTTCAGACTATCAGTCCGTGGCTATATGCCTACCTAGGACACTGCCTTGAAGATTTTCCTGATTTGATCTCCAGCTTGAGAATTAGGTTACCTCTGCTTTTATTGTTGTGCCCATCTCTGGCCTTTAGAATCTCACACTTCATCTACCAAAGGCCCAGGGCCCCTTTTCTTTCCCAGGAGGAATGTTCAAACAAGCAGATAAATCATCTCATTCCCCTGTGAACAGTGATCTGTGTCCTTCGACTCACACTCTTTCCCAATTTGACACCTATCTCATCACATTCTTCGTCCGTCCGGTTCTTACTTATTGTTCAAGACTTAACTTCAACTGTCAACTCCTTTAGGAACCTCCCCCAAGACTAAGCTATCGAAGCTGAACATTTCAAACCTACTTGCCCACGCCGCTCATCTAGCGCTTATCTCCTCTTGCCTCATATTTAATAAGCTTTTAAAATAAAAATAATTAAACACATCAATTCTGTGGATGATGATTATTTTTTGGAAGATTCTGATGGACTACACAATTCTTAGCATCTCTTAGCATACTTATAAAATGCTTTGCACATAAAGAAACTCTAGAACTGTTTACAAGTGAATATATAAATATTCATATATTTTGACCAATTATTCTTAATATTAGCTTATAAATCATATAATGACTTACTACTTTATGAAATCTCTCGACAGCTGTATTGAAAAGATGCCAAATTCAGATTAGCTTCACCATTCCAGTATAATTAAAATTCTTTTAAAAATGTGCAATCATTTAAACGGTACTTATGAATATTTAATTTTTGATTTGATCTATGACATAGGTCCCTGCTTAGGTGCTCAAGAAGTAGACTCTGCCTCTACAGTTTTACGTTTTTCAGAATTTTATTTAAAAGAAATGCTATAATATATGCTTTCTGGCATAGTGCCTTTGAGATCCATCCATAGTGCTTTATGTATCAATAGTTCATTTATTTTAATGTCTAAGTAGCATTCCATCATATGGATGTACCACATCTTCTTTATATGCTTACTAAGTCATCAGACCTTTGGCTTGATTCAATATATAACTATTATAAATCAACTTATATAAATATCCACACACAGATCTTTGTGTAAAATGTGTTTCCATTTTTCTTGGATAATAACACTAAGTGAGACTTCTGGATTATAAGGTATCAATGTTTAACAATATGTATGTAAAAATACCAACTATTTTTTGAAAGTGCCTGTACTATTTTACATTATGATGAACAATGTATGAGTGTTTCAGTTGTATCACATAATCAAAGTTGGTATTGTTAGTGTTTGTTTTTTATAAATTTTAGATATTGAGTAAGTATGTAGTGACACATCATTATGGTTTTAACTTGCATTTACCTAATGACTAATAATGTCAAACATTGCTTCCTGCTATATATATATATATATCTCCTTTGGTGACACATCCCTTCAAATATTTCACCTATTTTAAAAATTAAATTGTTCATCTTATTAATTCCTAAAAATATTTGCTTTATTTTCTCCTGCCTCCCTAATCTATCACCAATGAATTTTATATAACCCTCCTTGTGTGTCCTCCTTTGATTATAATATATTAAATAAACTACAAAACTGCCATTCTCTGGAGCATTTTCTCAGTCCATTGAAATTTTGCTTCCTGGAAATTATCAACAGTTTGGCTCAAAGTAACTCATAAAAATTCTCTACAGGTCTGGACATTTATTACATTGACAAATCCAGTTTATGTTTATTTTTCTTGTCTGGGTTTTCTTTGAGCCTTGTTTAAGAAATCTTTGCCTCATTAAAAGTCACAAAAGTTTTCTTCTATTGCTTTTTCTAAAATTTTACAGCTATACCTTTTCTATTTTTAAGTCTGTCATACAAATAAAGTTGTTTCCTGTATATGGTGTGAGGTAAGTGCTGAGGTTTATTTTGATCATGTAGATGTGTAATCGAGCACAATTTGCTTAACAGATTATGCTTTTTTTAAAATTATTTTGGCAGCTTTCCCATAAACCAATAGCTACAGATGTATGAGTGTTTACTTTTCATTTTAGATTACTGAGAAGATTATGATTTTGAAGATGTATTGAAATGTAAATTCATCTTTGTTTTCTAGCTAGGTTTTCTAAGGCCATTTATTATTATCAATCAGATTTCTGATCCAGTAAAAAAGTGATTATAACAGGTAACTTTTGAGATTTCTTAAGAATTCCACAAAATAGTAAGACATACTAAATTTTTAGTATCTAGCAGATGCATGGAAGTGGTAATTTATTTGCTTTTAACAATTTTTAAATCTTTCCTTCTTAGATTGGTAACCTCTTCAAGTACAGGACTTTTCTTCTTTTTTCTATTTCCACAATAAGACCCACAATCTCCAGCACAGAAGTTTTGTTCTGTGGTGAACAAGATACTGAGAGTCATTTGAATCCTCCTCAGAGAAGGTGCTGAAGAGCATGACAACTGGCTGTGTAAACAAATTCTTAAACTAAGCCAAGTTCAGAGGAAATCACGAACGTTGGGATAAGATTACACTCCTTAATCATACATACGCTGCTTTGTGTTAGCCTCTCCTAGGACAAGAAATCCAACATGAGTCCTAGTGGGTTAGACCCAGGATCAATAGCATTTCATTTTCTATAAGCCACTTTGTTATTTTGCAGGGTCTCATCATCATTTCCATAGCCTGAAATTAAATGTTTATTTAAAATGCCAAAATTCTGACCCATAAGTCGAGCAATGCTGTTGATTGCTTCAGCGAGGATTTTGTGAAGTTAAGATGAGGGGGAAGTACATTACTTTCAAGGGGCTTTCAGTGCCGCTGGATGCAGCTATGTTTCAAGGATAGATTGTTGAACAGGCAGTCAAATCATTTGGTGCAAATTCCACTCCTGCCTTTGAAGAGAAAGCAAGTGGTTGAGCTGCCTCAACTGTCAACTTTATTATCCATAAATTGGAGCTAACTCACCTCCAAAGGCCTTTGCATGCTTGAATGAGAGAATAAATGGGAACGCATTTTGTAATCATTGACATCCTATACAAATATAAGTCATTATTATTACTAAGACTCAAAGCCAACTTTAGAAAAAGAATGTTATTTGTTGATCAATGAAAATGACCCCTGGTGACCTCTTTCTCCCAATCAACCCACACTCTACTGAGATGTAATATTACCTGTCATTTTTACTATGTGTAATGAATTGCTTTATGCTAAGTAAGCTTTCTCAGATTTCCACTTACAATGAACATGCCTCCTAAAAGAGTAACAGAGTCACAGCTCAGAGTGAATAGGTCTCCAGGACCTCATCTTAAATACCTGGCTCCTAGGCAACATTTACTTTTGTCTTTCCCTCTACTCTTTCTGACGTGAGCAGTATAATATAAAGACATGAGTCCTAAGAGCTTAGAAACTGGAGACTATGTTGGAGAGAGAGGTCAAAAAGAGTGACTCTGCTTTTCTAATTGTCCAGGGTGAGCCCTGTAAATGGCAGATACTATGGATATATTGTATTGATTATTATAATCAGTCTGAATTTTCAACAGCTTTATTGAGGTATAATTGATATAACATACTACATGTATTTCAGTGTACCGTTTGATGAATTTTGGCATGTAGACTCCCACAAAGCCATCACTACAATAAAAATAAATAAATTCATCACCCCCCCTTATAAATTTTATCCTCTTGCTCCTCCCATTCCCTTCATTCTAAGTAACCACTGATCTAATTTTTGTCATTCTATACTACTTTGATTTTCATAGCATTTAATGTAAATAAATAATACAGCATATATCTTTTTAAAATCTGGTTCTTTTCACTCTGTGTGATAACTTGACAACAAGAAATATATATTTGACCTTCACCCCTCTTTCTGGCACAGAGTCCCTAAAACCCTTGGACTTCCTGTGATAAGAGCTACAACGGTGTCTTTGGCTATGGTAATGAAGCTGCTTTTGCAAAGCCCTTAGATAACCTAAGGATGGGGTTGGTTGCCAGGCAAGCCAACTAGTGATTACAGTGTTAGAACTTTCAGTACCTCCCTCCCCACTTTTTGGGAGCGGGGAGGGACTGGAGATTGAATCAATGATTCCATCAGTAATGAAGCCCTCACAAATACCCATAAGCACAAGGCTGGAAAGCTTCCAGGTCAGTGAACGTGTGGAAGTGCTGGAAGAGCGGCGCATCTGCAGAGGACATGAAAGCTCCATGCCCTTTCCCCATGCCTTGCCCTGTGCCTCTCTTCCTGTTTCTGAGTTATGCTGTTTTATAATAAACCAATAATCTAGTAAGTAAAGTGTTTCTCTGAGTTCTGCGAGCTGCTCTAGCAAATCAGTTGTGCCCAGGGAGGAGACTGTGGGAACCTCTGGTTTATAGCCACTGAGTCCGAAGTACAGGTAACGGACTGGGCTTGCAACTGGCATCCCGAAGTGGGGGTGGGGGGTTAGTTTGAAATTGTCGCAGAAATTACTGATGCTTTATTCATTTTTTATAATTCTTTTTCTGCATGTTTTTTATTATGAATTATTTCTGTTGCTGGGTCTTCAGGTTCACTAGTCGTTCCTTTTGCAATGTGTGATCCACCCTTAATCCCATCAAGTATAGTTCTCATCTCGTTAATTTAAATTTTCCATTAGTGTTGTAGAATTTCAGTTTTGGTTTTTTTAAATTGTCCATACCTCTATTTAGTTTTTATAGCTATGAAATACGGTGATATTGTTGCCAGCAGAAATAGGGTCCTTGCGGCATCGCAAGAGAAGTGTTCTGGAGACCTGCATGGGAGGATAGAGGTCTGTTGGTAAGATTTACTGGGGTGGAAATAGAAGGCTGAACCCAGGTTCCTAATGTCTCATTTCTGTCCATCCCACCATGAAAAAAATCCAAACTTGTTCTCATCGGGCCCAGAACTAAGGACAGGGTTCATGAAGTCTGTGCCATTGGTTCAGTCCTGTTCAGTTCCTGTCCTTGTCCAGCTAGTTCTTCCCAGCTGTGCTCCCGCGGATGCTGCCTGTGACACCCATGCTCATCACACTTGGAGCTTGTGTGTGGAGTCCTGGGGCTCCCGGCTGCCTGGCTGCTAGGTTCACGCAGCTGCTATGGAGAGAGAATGCACAAGTGTACTGGCAAGCATGTGGTACTGAGAGAGACAGAGAGACAGAGAGAGACAGAGAGAGGGAGGGAGGGAAGGAGGGAGGGAGAGAGGGAGCGCTCTCTGTTAAGCTGATTATAGTTTGGGAAGGACAAGGTGCTTTTTCAAACTAACCAATCAACTTCTCAATCTTTCACAGGCTTCTGCTGATTTCTCCCCCTAACCAATCCATTCCCTAGATCTTCCAGGGTTCTGTGTCCCTTACCCAATCTGATCCTTTTCCCAGGCTAGACAGACAGGCCTTTATGGTCATCATCTTGG
The DNA here is from genome assembly GCF_987537825.1 of Furipterus horrens. NCBI lineage: Eukaryota > Metazoa > Chordata > Mammalia > Chiroptera > Furipteridae > Furipterus > Furipterus horrens. The sequence continues at coordinate 11,506,748 of NW_028327177.1, read as the reverse complement.
CTTTTACTGCATATGTGCTTCCTTCCCCTTTGTTTTTCTAATCCTTCCCCATCACAGTCTAGGCAAATGAACCAGTTGTAACCTGGGGAGATTGGAAAGCTGGCCCTTTCACCCTAGTGGCAGAGGGAAGGGTCTTAATCCCCTTGGTGGGGCAATGGGGTGATCCTCTGGGAAGTGTGTGAAGCTATCACTTCAAAGCAGATGAGGTTTCTTAATGTCTGATTTTTTTTGCTACCTTTATTAATATCTACTTACCTATGCTAGCAATACTAAAATTTTAATGTCTTTATCTGCTAATTCTAACATCTACCTGTCTGTCTTAGGTCATTTTGATTGAGTTTTTTCTTATTTTTTTGGTGCATGTTTCTGCCCTTTTTTTTTTTTTTTTTTTTTTTTTTTTTTCCCCTGCATACCTTTTGTGTGTATAAATTGGATGTTGGCTATTGTGAATTTTACCATGTTTGGTGCTGAATTTTTTTTTTTTTCATTTCAGATAGCATTTTATAGTTTTGAGTTTTGCTCTGGGATGTAATTAAACTACTTGGAAATAGTTTGACACTTTCAGACTTCACTTTTAAGGTTTGTTAGGAGTAAAATATGATATTTCTGTGTATTTTATTCAATAGCCTGTGAATCATGATGGTTATATTTTTTTTCCAATCTGGTTGGTGGCAGCAGGCGCTATTTATGACTTTTGATCACTGGTTACCTTTCCCTCTAATTCAGCTCCTTCTTTCCCTCCCTTCAGGTAGTTTCCTCATACACAGGTGCTGAATGCTGTTATATTTGGAAATAGAGATCTTCTTTAGTTCTCCTGATCTCACCTCCCACATAGCTGTCTTTTTTCTGACACCTTGCCATGTAAACTCTCAAAACTGTTAACTCCAATTCAGTTTAGAGAGTTTAGTGCAATACTGGGTTTGCTCACCGCAACCTGGAAATTCTCTCAAGGCATTTTGCTGTGGTAATCTTATGGTTACCTTATTTCTTTTCCTTCTCTCAGTGATTAGTCTCTTCAATGATTGAAATTTAGTGTTTTACCAACTATTCTTTCATACATTTCATATATATTTCACTGTTTCAAGTGGGGGTAAATCTATTTCCTGTTGCTCCCACTTATCTGGAAGCAAAAGTTTATAAACTGTATTAAGTAATTCTAATTATAGTAAATAAACTCCATATCTCTTTAAAAATTAGAAATTACTTTTTTTTCTTATATAATCCATTGTGGTCACTACCTGCCAAGTAGATGGTGCTTCTTGAGTAGTCCGTTAGAGATCCAGGTTCTTTCCAGAGAATAGCTCTATCATTACCTAGATTCCAAGGGTATTTTGTATCCAGTTGACAGGCAGGAAAAGTGATCACAAAGAGGACACATTGTTTCTTAATTACTTGGGCCTGGAAGTCACATCATTATTGCTCACTATTTATTGAGGACTTTAAGGCCCCATGTAGATACAATGCAACCAAAGAAATGTACATTCACTTACCAAGATCAGCTTTATTCTACAGAAGGATTTGGGGGTGGATAACAGTATGCCTCTATGACATGGTCTCTTACTTTTTCAAAATATTGACATTTTATAAAAATACTGGCATATATTACTTTATTTTGTCCTGCCAATGTTGTTTGAAGTAAAATATCCCCAATGTCTAGTTGTAAGAAATGAGGATCCAAGATTGAGAAAATTCCTTAAACTCGTTTAGCTAGTGAGTAGCTTTATTTGAGACAAAAACAATCCTTCTCATCCCAATTCAGGCATTACTCCATGATCTCAAGCTATTCTCAGTGGATCCTGGGGGATTCAACTAGATTTAATTACTTTTCTGAAACCAATCCCCCTGACCAAAAATATTGCAGATGAACTTGAATACGTTTTAAGAGAATTAAAACCATACTTATTATATAATTTTTTTCTACTTGTTCTTGACTGAATTGGGGCAGAAAGTAATTGAACAAAGTTTATATATTAACTTTAGGTATTACAAACCTTTTTGTAAGCTCTTAAAATGCTGGGACCATATGACCTAAATTTTGTCTATTTTCTTAACTTAGCATAGTAGTTGAGACAAAATAAACAATTTATTTTTGTTTGAAGAGTTATTATTAGGACTGAGATTGAGTGAGGTAAAAAAGGAAAGATAAAGAAAATTAAACATTTGTTCCTGGAGTTGACTGAGAAAAGTTATATTTTTGCTTTAGCACATTTTGAGCAAAATAATTCATAATCACTTTATGAATATATGAAAAGTCCAGCCATTGTTCATATAACAAGAATGGTTTGCATGACATCAGTGTAACCTGGCAGCCAAGGAGAGTGGACTGCAATGCACATGTGTGAACAATGACGACTTCACTGTACTAGTCAGTGGGGGTGGCAGATGCCATTGACTGAGCATGTGTACTGTGTGGCCATCACATTCAAAATGACTGAGCGAGTAGAGCGACAAATTTGCACCATATATGGCATTAAGCTTGACCATTCCTCCATGGAAATTATTCAGATGATTCAGAAGGCTGCAGCTATGGACAACTGATGATCGGCAGCTTTATCAGGACAAAGCGCCCACTCATGATTTTCATCTCGTGCAGAGATTTTTGGCAAACCATCAAATCACCCAGGTGACTCAGGCCCCCTACAGCTCAGATTTGGCGCCCTGCGACTTCTGACTTTTCCCAAAACTAAAATCACTTTTGAAAGGGAAGAGATTTCAGACTGCTGATGAGATGTAGGAAAATATAATGAGGCAGCTGATAGCGATTGGGGGATCTGTGTGGGGTGCCGACTTTGAAGGGGACTGAGGCATCACTGTCTTATGTACAATGTTTCTTGCATTTTCTTCAATAAACATCTCTGTTTTTCACATTACCTCACTGGATACCTTCTGGACAGACCTTGTATAGGTTGGATATAAAAAAATTATTGAACTTCGTAATAGTTATTAAGCCAATGAGGAATTTATGCTTTTGTACTTGCTATAAGATGGTAGAGCTGAATGAGAGATCGACTGTCTCTGTGCTTGTCCAGAATCCATTTTGGGGGAGCTTCCAGTCAGGCCATTTGAGTAGTTAACTTTCCTCTGCCTTGGCTGACTTCTCCAATTTAATATTTTATAGTTCCCACTCCACTGGAGAAAACTACAATTCAATAACAACCCTGTAACCAAGAAACATCGTGGTGTCAATCCAAGTTCTCAAATGAGAGTGAGAAGTGAGATATACCAGCATGTCACCATGCTTCAGGGACAGTTGTGCAATACATTTCATAACATTGAACAGACCGATCAACTGCCAAAATCATTTAATTATTAAAATAGTCAAAACCTATCAGCTTGAAATTTATACAGACTAAATAATGTGTTCTCTTCCAACAGTTCAAGTGCATCCCATAAGTTATTATATGCTATTCAGAAGCCAATGTGTACACAATTCTTTTATTTGTCCCATTAATCTTCTCATTCTCTACATATATGATGTTCTTTAAGTGTGCGTCCTTTAACTATTAACATTTACTTTTCTATTATTCTATGCAGTTTAGAATAAGTTTTAAGAAGTTATTATTATTGATTGCCTGTGATAGTATAGTAAAATGGGACCCATGAATAATAAATTTGGCTTCTGGCCAAGATGGGAATAACAAGCAAAAGAATTACCCTGATACTCAAAACAAGCAAAATTCTAAACAAATACAACAAACAAAAATTTTGAAGACATTGGAAATCAGTAGATAAAGGTTGATTATCCCTGGAAGATGAGAACCAAACGATTGCCCAGATTACTGCCTTGAGAAACTCTTCAGGCTTCAGTGTAGGGAGCAGGAACCCAGTCAGAACCCAGAGAATTGTTTAAGTTAAGGAGGGAGTGTTGAGTCCTGAAGATGGAAGTGCTGCCATTTACAGACAAACTATCAGAGACATGATAGCGACACAGAAAGCTCTGGAGAGTCTGTGTGGCATTGGTGATAAAGCCAAACAAATGAAACAGAAAAGGGAGTGTAGAATAGACTCACACTTTTGAAGAACTGATTCATAATAAGTACAAGGTTTAAGAGATTAATCTTTCCCACAAATGTTGGTAAATGACTAAATAACCACTTGCAAAAACAGTAACTCATTCATACCTTGCAACATATTCAACAATTAACCAATAATAATCACAGTATTGATTGTAAAACTCAAAATGACAAAACTTCTAGAAGAAGACATGGGAGAAATTCTTTAGATGGTTAAGTAAATATTTTATAGGTAAAACCCCAAAAGCACAGTCCATAAACACACATACCCATATAGATAATCTTGGTAATTCATTAAAATTAAAAGTGTCTACTCTTCAAGAGACACTGTTAAAAGAATAAAGAGACTAACCATAGGCAAGGAGAAAATAGTACAAATCAAATATCATAAGTGATTTACATTAAGAACTCCTATAACCCAACAAGGAAACAAACCCATTAAAAGTAACAGGCAAAAGATTACATAGAGTGGCCTTGTAGTATAGTTTGATATCAGGTACTGTGATCCTTCCAACTTTGTTCCTCTTTCTCAAGATTTCTGAGGCTATTCAGAGTTTTTTGGGGTTTCACACAAATTTTTGAAATACTTGTTCTAGATCTGTGAAATACGCCATTTATATTTTAATAAGAACTGTGCTGAATCTATAGATGCTTTTGGGTACTATGGATATTTTAATGATGTTAATTCTTCCAACCATGAACACAGTATATGCTTTCACTTATTTTTATCTTCCTCAATTTCTTTCGTCAGTGTCCAATAATTTTTTGAGTACAAGTCTTACCCCCTTGGTTAAATTTATTCTTAGGTACTTTATTTGTTGTCGCAATAGCAAATGGGATTGTTTTCTTAGTTTCTGTTTCTGATATATCGTTACTGATGTATAAAATACCATCTATTTCTGAATATTGACTTTGTATCCTGCTACTTTGTCAGATTCATTTATTAGGTCAATTAGTTTTTTGGTGGAGCCTATAGGATTTTCTATGTGCAACAACATGTCATCTGTGGGTAATGACGGTTTCACTTATTTCTTCTTCTTTTCTGATCACTGGGGCTAGGATTTCCAGTACTATGTTGAATAAGAGTGATGAAAGAGGACACCCCTATCTTGTTGAGGATTTTAGCATCAGCATCTGTGTTCATCAGGGGTAGTGGCCTATAATTTTCTTTCTTTGTTGTGTCTTTATCTGGTTTTGGAATTATGATAATACTGGCCTCATAAAATGAATTTGGAAGTCTTTCCTCTTCTTGAATTTTTTGGAATAGTTTGAGAATGGTAGGTGTTAGTTCTTTGAATTTTTGGTAAAAATTGCCTGTGAAGCCATCTAGTCTAGGGCTTTTGTGTGCTGGGAGTTTTTTTTAATTGCTGCTTCAATTTCACTACTTGTTCTTGGTTTATTCAGGTTTTCTGCTTCTTCCTGATTCAGTTTGGGAATATTAGGTGTCACTGTAATCAAAACAGTGATACCGGCATAAGAACAGACACATAGATCAATGGAACAGAACAGAGCCCAGAAATAAACCCATGTTCTTATGGTCAATTAATATTTGATAACAGAGGCAAGAGCATACAGTGAAGTAAAGATAGTCTCTTCAAAAAATGGTGGTGGGAGAACTGGACTGGTACATGAAAAATAAAAAAAGAAAGAAACTAGACCATTAACTTACACCATATACCAGAATAAACTCAAAATTGATAAAAGACTTAACTATGTCACAATACCATAAAAATATTAGAGGAAAACACAGGCAGTAAAATTTCAGATATCTCATGTAGCAATATTTTTGCCAATATATCTCCTAGGGCAAAGGAAACAAAGGGAAAATAAACAAATGGGACTAGATCAAATTAAAAAGCTTCTGCACAGATTTAAGAAAACATCATCAAAATGAAAAGAGAACCCACTATATGGGAAAGAATATTTGCCAGTGGTACATTAGACAAGGGTTTAATCTCCAAAATATATTAAAAATTTATAAAACTCAACACCAAGAAGATGAACAATCCAAATTAAAATGGGCAAAGGACCTGAATAGATATTTCTCTAAGAAGGACATACAGATGACCCATAGACATATGAAAAATTGCTTACCATCACTAGCCATCAAAGAGACACAAATTAAAACCACAGTGAAATATCACTTCAGACCTGTCAGAATGGCCATCATTAATAAATCAAGAAACAAGGGTTGGCAAGGATGTGGAGAAAAGGGAAACCTAGTGCACTGTTGGTGGGAATGCAGACTGGTGCAGCCACTGTGGAAAACATCATGGAATGCATTCAAAAAATTAAAAATGGAACTGCCTTTTGACCCATTGATTCTACTTCTGGGAATACATCCTAAGAATCTTGAAACAACAATTCAAAAGAATTTATGCACTCCCCATATTCATAGCAGTGCTATTTACAATAACCAAGATTTGGAAACAGCTTAAGTGCCCATCAGTAGATGAGTAGATAAAAAAAGCTGTGGTACATTTACATAATGGAATACTATGAAGCAGTAAAAAAAGAAGGAACTCATGCCTTTTGCAACAGCATTGATGGAACTAGTGACTACTATGCTAAGTGAAATAAGCCAGTCAGTGAAAGACAAATATGATCTCACTATATGCGGAATCTAATGAACAAAATAAACTAACCAGCAAAGTAGAACCAGAGGCATAGAATCATGGAATAGACTTATAGCTGTAAGAGGGGAGGGGGCAGATGGAGACCAATTGAAAGAAGGTGAAGGGATTAGTCAAAGAACATATATGAAGGGTCTATGGACATGGACAATGGCATGGAGACTGACAATGGAAGTGGGGGATGGGGGAAGGGGGTAAAATTGGGACAACTGAAGTAGCATAAACAATAAAATGTTTTTTAAAAAGAATAGGCAAAAGATACAAACAGACCCTTCATCAAAAACATTTACCAATAGCAATTTATCATGTGGAAAAATACTCAATATCATTAGTCATCATTAATGATGATTATATTGGGTTACCGTTAAACAATATTAGCATGACAAAAATTTAAAAGACAGCCTACAAAGTGTGAGCAAAAATGTGTAAAAACTGAAACTTGCATAAACACTGGTGAAAATGGAAAATGTAAACTACATTAGAAATCAATCTGATAGTTTCTTAAAATTTAAGTATATACCTACCATATAGTATAGTATTCTATCTTATCTATTTACTTAAGACAAATAAAAGCAAGTATAACTTGTACATGAATATTTATACCAGTCTTATTTTTGATCACCAGAAACAGGAAACAAGCCACATGCCATTAATAAAGGAATAAACTAAGTGGTATATCCACATAATGAGATATATTAGTCAGCAATAATAAGAAATGAAATAGTCATACATATAAAAATATATTAAAATGCCCACGTACTTATGCTGAGTCAAAAAAAAACAAGAGTAGTAAAAGAAAGTTCATATGTATGATTTATATTTACAAAAATCCTAGGTAATATAAAATAATACATAATGACCAAAAAGCAGACCAGTGCTTGTCTGGGGTTGGCAGGTGGAGGTAGAACTGTGGGGAGAAGGGGAGAAGCAAGAGGAGAGCATTATGAAAGAGCATCAGTTTTCAGGGGTGACATTTCCTTGCTACTTTAGCTTTTGAGGGATCACTTAAGCTGTTCTGTTTAGACGGTGGCTGGGCTGGGGAAAGGGCAAGAACAATCAGTCTACAGAGGCAATGCTTGCAGTAATCTGGGTGAGAATGAATGATAACCTGACCGAAGTAGAAGCATTTTTAGTGGTAGAAAGTGATTAGATTATATATATATATATTTAATATAGACTTCAGAGGTAATAATGATTAATTCAATGTGAGATATTAGAGAACAAGAGTCAAAGATGACTTGACTCCAATTTTTTGTAGAATGATGGACTTGCTATAAATTACAATGAGGAAGCAAATGGGAGAATATTTTTTGGTGGGGTAGAAGTAGGAAAGGAAATCAGAAATTGAGTTTAGCATGGAGATCAATTAGACATACAAGTGGAGATACGGAGTATAAAGATCTTCATATAAGAGAGATCCTGGGTGGAAATATACATTTGGAAGCTATCAGTAAGTAGATAATTACTTAAAGACATAGAATTTGATGAGATCATCAAGAAAGTGGGTGAAGATAGAGAAGTTGTGAAATGTAAGGAAGTTCCTTGGAGCACTCAGCTGTTAAATATTTTAAGGGACGAGAAGGAAAAAGCCCAGGAGACTGAGAGTAAGAGGTTACTACTTTGGGGAGAAAACAAGGAGCGTGTGATATCCAGAACACCATGGAAAGTGTTTCAGGAAGAGGAACAGTGACCGGTGTTTAATAGCATTGGTAGGTCAAAGAAGTGGAGGCGTGAGAACTGGCCATTGAGTTGAGCAATGTGGAGGCCACTGGCCACATTGACAAGTGTCGTTTTTTGTTACGAAGTAATAAATGCTGAATTCTGTTTGAGGGGTGGATTTGGGAGAGAATAAGAGATAAGGAACTGGAGATGGCCAGTTCAGACAATTTTTTTCAGGGAACTTTGTTTTAAAAAGACCAGAGAGTTGGGGCGATACCAGGAGAGAAAAAGAAAATTTAAGAGAAGTTCCTTTGTAGGAAAGTGAGAGAAGTAACTGCGTGTGATGACAGCATTAACTCAGGAGACAGAGAACTTGATGGTACAAGGCAGAGAGGGTAACTGGTGGAGGGGCACTTGTGTAAAAGGGAATAGGATCTAGCTCACAGAGGAAGGCATTGACTCTAAGCCTTAACTGGGGGTATGGACAGCTCACTGTGAAGTGGGGAGAAACAGAGTACGTAGGCAGGCATCAATACTGCAAAGTGGATAGATATGAAAGTGGGAGTTTATAGAAGTTTTATTCTAAATTATTCTTTGGGAGGCAGTGGTGTCTTACAACTGCTGTTGCCCTGCAAAGGCAGAGTTAAATATTTGTAAGAGAGACCATATGTTCCCCAACTTCTAAAATATTTACTATATGGTCTTTTTAATTAAAAAAAAAAAAAGCTTACCAAAGAGATTGGGGTTTCTGAGTTCCAGCTTAGCCATGAATGCAACAGATTTTCAATGTGTCTACTTTATATCAGGTTCTTTGCAAGGTAGTGGGCTAGAAAGAGCGAGGGAAGTTGACTATATTTCATTCTTTCCCCTGTTCACAATGTCTGATTATCCTCAACACACCATCAAAGCTGCTCCTGCCAAGATCCTTGATGATAACTTAATGGCACCTACATAGGACAGCCTCTATTTTGTTCTCATGGCCAATTTTGAACATATTAACACATGTAGAAATTGGATGCACCCATAGTTTCAAGACCCTCGAGTATTTCTTCCATTCTTTGTACATGGAAAGTTTGAGCTCTTCTTTCAAGAAACCAGGGATTATCACAGATGATTTACAAATTACCGTTTTGGGAATTTAGAAGGTATTCCCCGAGATGAAAAAATATAGAAAGTGTGGGGGCCATAGGAAGAAGATAGAAATAGTGATTTAGGCCAGAAAGAAATGCAATTTTAAGAATCATTAGCATATAGATGACAGCTGAACCCATGGGAGTAGAAAGAATGAGAACCTTATGGATTATTCAAGGAAATTAAAAATAATCAGAAGACAAGAGTGTAGTATAAGTCATTTCAATTCAACTAAATGATTTCTACCAGTGCTCACTATTTGCTAGGATGGATGTAGACTTTGAACAAAGTAATATAGTAAAAAATTAAAGAGGCTATAAACCAACCCCAACCTACTATATTAGGAAAAAAAATTTGTAACATGGTAATTCATCAAATGAATTTGTAAAATGTACTGCAGTTAGCCATATTTTGATCACATTTCTGAATATAAAATTCTTTACTTTTACAAAACCAAGTCACCAAAGCAGTGGACTTACATAAATTTTTACACAATTTTTTCAATTTTACACAACTTAGTCACAGTATCACGCTTTTTATCTGAATTCACTACAATTAGATGTTCCTCAAAAGTGGTGTCTTTGCTTCCTTCAGACCACTTTTTGTGTTTTACATCTAACTCAGAACATGTCAAGAATGGCTATATTTGTTGAATGATGACCTAAATTTTTTTTTAAGTTTACAACTTTCCCACTTATTTTTTTAGCCTTAAGATACTGTTTCCCATGATAGCAGAATCAAAGCAATGTTGCCTGGTGATAATCTTTCCATCTTCTTGTTTTAATCTATAATGAGCAATAAAACTGTCAACTTCTTAATTCTTCCTCTGCCCACCTCTCTCTTTGTGACCCTGAAGTTCATTTATAATGCGAGAAGCTGTTAGGTGCTCTGTTGGTGGGCTGGGTTCCCAGAAGTATACAGTTTCAAGAGAAAGCAGACTTTGGCTGTTTCTCACTTTTAATTTTTTTAAAGTTCTCCTTTTGACTAAAGGCAAGAGAAGCAGCTAAATGTGGCTGATCGGAGAAGAAATTTAGAAATCATGGGACACTGCTTCCAAAAAATTTTGTAAAATAATTTGAAGTAAAACATACATTTTTATTTTGACTAAATGCACTTTTTTTAAACACAGCTTTTTCTAATGCATATAAATGTTTTCATAATTCCTTATTTTAGCCTTAGTTTCCCCGTTGCCCTAGAGGAGCAATAGCTGTCATCTCTCTCTAAAATGATATTGCTATAGATCAGGGTTTCCCAGTCTTGGCACTATTGACATTCTGGACCTGATGTGTTTGTTTGCGAGAGCCTGTCCCATGCATTACAGGATGTTTAGCAGCATCCCAGGCCTGTCCCCGCTAGATTCGAGTAATAGTCCCCAAGTTGTGACAGTTAAAAATGTTTCCAGACATTTGTGGGTGGCAGGGGAAGATGGACAAGAATGACTAACCTAAATTTAACAAAACTGATTTTATTCAAAGATAATTACTGAAGGAAGACTTTAATGGAGAAGTTTCAGAGTTTTGACTTATTTTGGTTTCATTCTTCTGTTCCTCCCTCCCTTTTTCCCTTTCTTCCTCCTTTCCTCCTTTCCTTCCTTCCTTCCTTCCTTCCTTCCTTCCTTCCTTCCTTCCTTCCTTTCTTCCTTTCTTCCTTCCCTCCCTCCTTCCTCCCTCACTTCCTTTTTCCTTCTTTGTTTTAATGGATATACCGTATCCTTATTCAAGAAAAATTTGACATGGAAGTTCAATGCATAAAATTTTACATGAATGGCCACCATGTAAAAGTCTAACAGATGGGCTGTACTGCTACAAATGAGAATCATGTTTTGTATATTCTCTATATTTTCTGGTACTTTGACATTTGAAGAAGTTTTCTGGCTGGGAAGAAACTGCCGCTCTCAAGGCTGTGTTAGTTGAGAGCTCAACAGACAACACTGCTCATATATAAACCAACCAGTCCCAAGCCTCTAGTGCCAACCACCCCCTGTCCGGCTCTCACACACCAAGCCAATGTCTCCTTTCCCTCTGTTCCAGGTGTCAGGCAACAAGAGATCACCCTCTAGTCCAACACCTGCTGGAATGATTGAAGTAAGCCAACCCTAAACTACTGTCCTTGGCCTGCCTGCCTTTCCTGTGGAATCCCCAAGAAAGGCCGTGCCCTAGACTCTTCCCCTCACTCTTGTCTTCTGCCATCTGACCAAATCCCGGCACTTTCCTGTGGCCCTTGGCATATTGTGACTGTGAGTGTAATGAACATCCTCCTTCCAAGCCTCGTTATCTTTTCTTCCTGTGGCCGCACTGACTTTACCATAAAAGTAAACACTCAATTACTTTCACACAGAAGTCCCACATGTAAAATTTGACATAGAGGGCATTAATGTACAAATACCCCAGCGATGAGCTGTTCTCCTTGAAATGGTGTGGTCCTGAGACTTCCTGTAATGATCTTGTGTTTTATTTCAGTATTTTATGATCTTTATGAGTTATAACCAATATTTATATTCCTAGAACTTGCCCTCTTGGCTCTGCCTTATCCTCCAACTATGCAATCCAGTGACCACTGAACAGGTGCTGTCTATACCTTGGCTTCTTTGAGCCTCATGGATGAATTAAGGAAGGTACTATCACCCCCAAGTTACAAAAGCTTAGGTTTTAAGTGATTGCCTAAATTTATTTTTCCATTGCAATGTACTTTCTGAAGTTGAATTTTAAATATGTGTGAGCCACTATATTGGGCTTGTGCTATAAATGGTGTGTACGCCAATGTGAAAGATTAAATGTTGTCATCGTTTATTTTATGGACTCAGCTTCAACCTCCTCCCTCTCAGTTCTCTTTGCCATTAGCCTGCGTCCCCACAATTGACTGCATTCGAACTAAATGCAAGTATAAATGTGCCACTTTTGCTTTTGCTCAGGACGCCATGACTTTTCATCATTTATCATATGAGTGAAGCTTCTTGAAGTGGCAAGTGGGGGTTCTCTAAGACATAACCTCTGCCTACCTCTCCAGGTTTATAATTCACTCCAACAGCATCCAACAGCTCATCACTTTCCTTGTGTCTACTCCCACTTTTAAAAAAATGTGTTTCTGTCATGGGTGCTTATGCATCTCTGCTTGGAAGAGAATTTTCCTATTAGCTAATTCCTTTTCATCCTTCATAACTCTATTTATGGATTGTCAACTGTGGTAAAACTCTTTCTTAATAATGCTACTCTTAATTCTGGGTTATATATCCTTCTATTCTTAATATCTTTACAATTATCTGTTATCTTTCCATTATTACTTTTAGTACATAGAAATATAATTGTCTGTTTTGATGTTTTCCTCTAATATCTGACACTTTCTTGAGAAGGTTGTGTAATTAATTGTATAATAAATTTCTTAAATAGAGCTATGAATATAAGAATCACTGAACAGATCTTTGTTGGGAAAATGGATTAATTTCACCTTAGTAACCTCTACTTACAACTAGGTTAAATTTTTATAATGAGATTGAAAAAATATCTTTTGAAAATAGGACAGTCTCCCTGGCTTGCCTATAAAGTTGTACTGAGTGCAAATCTCAAGATAAACTGTGAAGAGATCTTCAGAAATTCATCCCTTTTTTCAAAAACAATTATATGATACATTTTTTTCTTATTGATTGCCACAGGCGGCATCATCTTTGAAGACAAAGGACGGCAAATGATATTTCAGATAATTTTAATAATATTCAGAAATAGAACATGACTCATTGAGCCTCTAAGTGGAAGGAAACATAGTTTCAGGTTGCAGTTTCCAATTTAGAATAATCATATAAACTACCTGGAAGGCATATGTGTTTTAAACTCTAAAATTAAAGAACAAGAGTTGGGGAGGAGAGTCAGGAGTGAGAGAGTTAACGGTTTGTAGAGAGTCTAGATTTAGGTGATGTTGTTGAGGTAAGTTGTATTGTAATAACACCTAAAATGATTAAATTTGTAATATATAAGCCTTAGGAAGTCTACGAAAGTACTGATTGGGGGAAAAAAGGCTTGACATAAGGTAGCATAAATTTCAAGTTGGGGTATGTTGGTAACATGGTTGTTCTAATCCAGATGTTTCACCCTTTATGAGTCCTCAGCGACCCCTCTCCCCCACCCTCTCATTCCCTAAAACTCTTCTCACTCCGTCTTTCCTCTCCAATACAGTCATAAGACTGCACAGAATGCACTGGAAGCTCAAAGGGAAAGTAGGCCCTACCTGACCCAGGTAAATGTCTTTCTTCAACTCTAGAAATGAAATCTCAGCTCTCACTTGATTATACCTCTGACCTAAGGCTGACACATCATTCATCAAGGATCAAGGCTAAATGATCTGTTCTCGGAAGGTACCTTTAGGCTAAGATCACGAAAGTCTTGCATGGTCACAGTAGCTGACAGTAATGTAATGTGTGAACAATTATAAAATGAGTCACTACAATCCTCCACCTTTGCAAAAGCATTTCTTTTTGAAAACTGGGGTTTCAAAATTATCTTTCCTTCCTCTGCTCTGGAGCCTCCGGGCCTCAGCATTCTCTTGCCAATTTTCTGTGAGCTCAAAGTAGATGCCTGAACTTTCCCAGCTGGTCGCGTTTGAAGTGAAATGAAGGACACCTATGCTATTGTACAATGACATGGGAGTGTTGGAACTAGTGTTTCTGCATTAAAACAAAACAATAACAAAAAAGAACAGAAATATTCACATACACAAAAATGTGCCTGAACTTGTAACAAGTTAAAATTTCTGATGATTTTTCAAATTTTGTAGTAAAAATGCAATTTCTCAATTTCCATCACAGAAACCTGGATTAAATAGATTTAGAGGGCACTACAGGAATCACCATTCTGTGTGTGTTTGTGTTTAAAGACCTACATGTTCCCAATATTGGTGACTTTCATGCTACATTTTAAGAAATACTACTCTCAAAAAAACATCTGAAGATTGAAATATAAGCAATTATGCACTCTTTGAAAATATTTTGGTAATAAGATAAATACTTTTTAAGGCTATAATGTATTTACAATATGATGACTATAGCTAACAATACTGTGGAAAACCTGAACAGATAGACACAAAAAATAAAATTAGGCCACCTTCTTACACTATGTACAAGAATAAACTCAAAATGGACTAAAGACTTAAATCCAAGACCTGAAATCATAAAACTCCTGGAAGAAAACATAGGCAATAAAATCTTTGACCTTGATCGGGTCTATGAAGCATGAATTAGCTGATCTTTTGTCTTCAGCGATTTGGTATGTTTGTCTTCAAAATGATCATTCACTCTACTGATGTTTGTATCCTCTCTTAGAAAAGTTACCACCTAACCTGCCACCAAAGTAAGCTTTGATTCTCACATGCGGCCCCCTTTCCTCTTCTGTTCCCAATGTTATTCCCTCTTACCTTGCTCCACTATCCTGCTTGGCCCACTCTGCCTTGAAATGTGCATACAGATCTCCTATGCTAAATAATTGACAACAGCCATTAGGAAAAAAAGTTACTTTCCTAATGTTCTTTCAAAGTATGGCTTCAATTTTTGCTTTCTTTTACTACCATTATACACAAACCCTTGTGTCTATGCTCCTTTTTTTGCTTTTCATTATTTATTTTGTTTCTTTACACTCTATACACTTAAATTTTGAGGCAGAACAGCATAATGATTAAAAGTACAAATTTTGGTGTCAAATTGTTGAATTTCCATTTACATGCTCTTTTCTTTACAGCTAAGTGATATTAGGCACTGAACATCAAATCTTGGTATTTTGACACCTACATGGTCAATAAACCTCCGGCAAAGGAGGCAATACACAGTGGGGTAAAGAAGGCAAAAATCTCTCCCCTACAGAAGATGAGTCCCCTGTAATGCTATACATGGAGTTGGCTCAATGAAAATTTTTTCAATAAATGAATAAAAGTTTTAATCAATTAGAACTTAATTTACCATTACACCTTTCTCCTCCAATCTGTAATAAAAAAAAAAAAAAAGAAAACTTTTTCTTTTTTACATAAAATTTCTAGTAACGGAACTTTGTCAAATGTAGACAAGTTTCTTCTCTGTCTGAATTAGAAGCTTTTAGAAGCGTTTTTCTTTCTTTATCAGCAGTTCCCAGATGTACCTACAGGGTATAATTGCCAAGCAAAATTGGGAGGCAACAGAAGAACAGCGTTGAGGGAATGAGGACACCATAAGGAAGCAGAGGTCGTCACCAAGGCGTGAGCACATATTGTTCCCCACCGCACTGGGTGCACCAGCCCACAGAGGACACCCTGGGACATCCCACTGTAGACACATGTCTGACTTCATCTGGGAGAAGCAACAGGATGACAGACAAGAGACTTCCACTTCCTCGTGGCAGTGAGAGACGTGCTGAAAACTGAAACATGTGGAGGGCGTGGAGTTGGTGGGGACGCTCTGCCTGCTTGGCACAACCAGTCACTTAACGGGAAGGCGGCAGAGTTTTGCAAGTCGAGGGAGCGGGGGGAATGCTCTGAAAACCACACCTCTGCGTCTTGGCACCTTAAATCAACTGAAAAACATCCTTTGGGGACTGATTTTGGAACGTGTTTATGCTGGTGATGAGAAAACACAAGTCCTAACACAAGGCTGGTAGCCGACATGAGCTTAGGAAGGAAACCGCAAGAGGACGTTCTTAAAAAAAAGCCGGTGCTCTCAGGAGACGGCAGCCCACCTTGCACCGATGACGAAGGCTACGTTGGGAACAGAGACACTGCCATTACGGAATCTGCAGTAGAGTAGGGGGGTAAAATGCACAGAAATATAACCTTGGTTAAAAAAAAAAAAGGGGGGGGGACTTCCGGCCAAGATGGAGGCTTAGACGGACACGCTAGGTCTCCCTCTACAACTAGAGAGGAATACAACTACTTCAAAACAAAGGATAACTAGAAATTCCAGAAAATAAAACTACACGGAAGCCCAACATATGAAGTTATAAACCAGCGGTGCCATTTGGGCAGGTAAGAGTTAAAGAGGGCAGCGCTGTTAGCGGTCGCACCTGGGACAGCGGCGGGCGGCGAGGAATCCCGGCTGCGCAAGCCCCTGGTGGTGGGCGACCCCGGCGCTGGGGAAAGCAGCCACCGCATCGCCTTGAACAGTGAGGCCCAGGGGGGCGGGAGGACGGATCCCGGTCTCCTAGCTGAATAACTGTGTGAATCCATCTTGGACCCCCGCCCCCAAAGAAAGCACCACAGGGCTGGAAATAGGTCGCGGACAGGCGCCGGTCGCTGAATTGTGACGAGTACACAGGCACTGCCCCGGACAGCCCGCCCAAGAAAACAAAACGCATCTGTCAAAATGAGGCAGACAACTATAGAAATCCTGGTGACACAGCTCACCAGGCAACAGATAGAGAACCTGACAGATGAACAGATAAGAAACCTGTCAGAGGCTCAGTTCTGGGCCATTGTTATCAGGTGGCTTACAGAATTCACAAAAGAGCAGGAAAAAGATAAGAAAGAAGCGAAAAACATTCATAACGAAAGGAACAAAACCACATATGAGACAGATGGTGAGGAAAAAAAATCCAGAGTTCATTTCAACAAACTGGAATATGGAGAAGGAACAAGCAGTCAACCAATGCAGCGAGAGGAAATGGGAAGCAACGATGAGAGGATCAGAAACCTCTGGGACAGCTATAAAAGGCCCAACATAAGAATCATTGGTTTGCCAGAGAATGAGAAAGATGAACTAGAACTTGAAAAATTGAGTGAAAATATAATAAAGGAGAACTTCCCAGACTTGGGGAAGGGAATAGACTTGCAGGTCCAGGAAGCAAGGAGAGTTCCCAAGAGACTGGACCCAGGGAGAACCACTCCAAGACACATTATAATCAAAATGTCAAAAATTAAAGATAAAGAGAGAATCTTAAAAGCAGCAAGAGAGAAGAAAAGAATTATGTACAAAGGGGTCCCAATTAGACTATCAGCTGACTTCTCAAGGGAGACCCTACAAGCAAGAAGGGACTGGCAAGAAATATTCAAAGTAATGAAAATCCAAAACCTACAACCACGAATACTCTATCCAGCGAAATTGTCATTCAGAATAGAAGGACAGAGAAAGTGTTTCCAGGACAAAAAAAAACTGAAAGAGTTCATTAGATCCAAACCACTGTTATATGAGATGTTAAAGGGACTGGTTTAAAAAACAGAAGCTAGGGAGATGAAACAAAGGCAAACTAAACAGGCAACGAGAGTGGAAAAGGAACTGTGGGTACGGGAAGCATATTGGGGGGAGGTCAACAGGGAGGGGGAGTGGGGAGAGGGAGGGAGATGATATAGGAATTGGGGATCATGGTAGGAGGGAATGGAATAGACGGAGAGAGGTTGGGAGGAACTGTATGCACAACTAATGGACATAATCTAAAAGGGGGGGACAACTGGAGGGAGGGGGGCCACCGGGTGGAGGGGAGCAGAGGGAAGGGAAATTGGCACAAATGTAATATTTTAATCAATAAAACACATTTAAAAAAAAAAAAGGACATACTGAAACCAAGGTACAGATACATTGTTCATTGGGGCCAAAGAATGGAAGAACAATTCATTCCATTTGAGAGAAATCACTAAAAGCTTTATAGAAGTGATGCATTCTATAGACAGCACAAAGCATAAAGATGGTGTACCTTAAAAAACCTGCTGGAAGAATAAGAATGAAACCTTCCCATCTCAGGGAAAACAATTGTGTGTCATGTTATTTTACTTTTATTAAATTAAAAGTAATTGGAATCCATTCAGCTAAGGCATTCTATTGGCATTTTAAATGGGATTATATTACACTTATAAATTAACTTGGAGAGAATGGATACCTTACAAATATTTAGTCTTAGTCTACAGGCTTATCTCACTGAGTGAACCCACTTTTTTCTCTGCTTGACCAAGAGGAGGGTGTTGGACTTTTGCTTTTTCATATAATATCCATTTCCATTGTTCCATCCTGCAGTTTGTTTTGTCTTGGTCAGTGTTTGGATTTCTTGTCATTAAAATTTATTGGGATTGGAGTATGGGATAAGATCATAGAGTGACCCTGTCCAAAAATAATGTCTGCCTCTGGGGTGAGTATAATAAAGACTACGTGGGCTTGAGACAGAAAATGTATTTTCCAGTGAGATTCACTCTTGTTGTGTGTTTTCTTAACCTTTGCCACACTCATCTTTCTATACACTCTATGCCTTCTAAAGTCTGAAAACAAAAAACTAAGCCTCCCTGATTTAGAGTGGATTAAAGGGATCAATTTGTGTTGACAAACGTATTCCCCACTGAGAGAATATGTTCCTACTCACCTCACAGGGGCAGAACCTTTGGGGCTAGTCATCCATGTGAGAAACAGTGGTTATAATAAAATTTTAAATTTCAACTAAAATATTCTTAAGAGATACAACTATTTTTCTCTAAACTAATAAACCATGTCTGGATTTAAAAACTAAGACCAAATCATTAGTCTCTAGAAAAAAAAGTTTATGAGTCATCCTCATATTGCTTAAGCAGTGAATTAATATAAATATTTTAATAGGAGATTATTAACAACTTCAATTTGAGAGATTATACTGAGACCTAGGTCTATTCTTGGACCAAGGATCAATGGATCCAGGCCAAGAAACCATGATCTATCTCAAGCTGACCTTTGAAGGTATAGCTGCATGTAGAAGTGATAAAGCTAAGCCCAGGTTCAATGTGCGATGATCATAGCAACGGATGAAAACTGGAGGGCTCTGGAGGTAAATTAGCTATGGCAAAGGACTCAGGAGATAGTGTTTTCCCAACCACTGCCCCCCTCCCCAAATAAAGAAAAATAAGTTCTTAAAAAAGTTAGTTAGATCATATTTATATGTTTTGAAAATGAACATGAACAAAACAGTAAACCCATTTTGTCAGGTGAGCTATTTTATATCATGTGTTCAAAACCAGCATAATCACAGACCAATACTAATTTTAAATGAAAATAATGTTTCATTTTACAAATTCAGCAATATTCTTCATGATGGTCGTCATCATATATTGGTCAATGATGGGAAGCTGGGCCCAATGTATAGCTGCTTTAAAAGAATGTGATGTATATTATTAATTTTGGTAACATAAAAAATTCATCTATTTTATATCCTAAGATTTCAAATCAGCTTTCATTCTGCTGTTAAAATGAGTGCTGCACCTTTAAGTGAAAATGACATCATGCCCTACTGGTAAGTGACAAGGGGGGATTGTTGAGCTAGAAAATAAGGCTTCCAACAGCCAATAGCATTGGAAGAGAGATCTGGATGAACGCAATGGTTTCTTATATGCGGTAAGACCAGTGCTCGGAGAACCACTTTCAAGTCTTGCTCTCACACCCTTAAGGTCAGAGAAAAGTTATTGGAAGCATTTCTTTGGTGTATAGGCCAATTTTCTTCACATTCTATCAATGCACTCCAGCATGGTGATGAGGTTAAAATAACTGAGGCTGAAAACCTAGAAATCTTGATAATGAAAAGCCCCTGTATCTCTGCCCTGAAAAATAATGAAAGTCCTAGAGGAATAGCCATCCAACCCCAATAAAAGAAAAGAAGCTTTCACCCAAAACTTTGATCAAATTACAGGAAAAATCAGTGAAGTAAAATTAATGTTGGCTCTCACTTAAAGCCAGTGCCCAATTTGCACCAAGCGTAGGGCCAATAAGAAAGAATCTACCACAATAAATTAGCACCAGAGGCAGACTCAGATTTTGTGGGGTCCAAAACTTGTATAATCTGTGTATCCCTCTTTTAGAGACCAATTTTAAAGAATATACTCCCCAAATTTACATCTACAACCAAGC
Source organism: Furipterus horrens (assembly GCF_987537825.1). Classification (NCBI taxonomy): domain Eukaryota; kingdom Metazoa; phylum Chordata; class Mammalia; order Chiroptera; family Furipteridae; genus Furipterus; species Furipterus horrens. The sequence continues at coordinate 11,486,514 of NW_028327177.1, read as the reverse complement.
ACGTAGTGTTAGGGACACTGTAAGGATCACAGAAAAGGCCCGTAGAAGTTATAGGTCTGAAACTTAAGATTCTTTGCTTTCACACATAGCTATCTTTGAGACAGCTACATTAAGGAGAAATACACAAATTCAATATCTACTTCGTGCAGCTGTTACGCAGATTGTATGAGATAATATATCACCTAGAGTATAATTAACACACATTTCAATGAACATTCGTTTCTTCTCCCACCCTTCCTTTTCTATTCTACATAGATATCAACAACTGATTCCAAAAGATAACAAAATGTTAAGAAAACTCTTTGAGGTAGCTTTAGAGCGGAAAAATCTATAACATTTTTATATATTCAATAGTTTGTTGGGTTTTTTTTTTTAAATAGTAGGTATTTTGAATTGAGTATGTGAAAGTGAGCATTCACTGGCAGACTGGGGGTTTTGACATACTGTTAAAAAGCACTTAAAAGATTTATTTGTTTGTTTGTTTATTTACTTGACTGATTGATTGATGGCTGCTATTGCAAATTTGGTTCCTGGGGATTCAAATTCTGAGATTATAATGTGGAAATTTTATTAGAGTGTTCATAGGATTAAGTCTTGGAAAGGGAAGGTAGCATAATTGGGTAGCAGGAGAGGCTGGGCAATGATGCGGTCAGCAAAAGGCTTCAGCCAAACCTGCAGGGAGTTCTGAAGATGGAGTTGTTATTGTTAATACCCCCAAGTTGGGATGAGGGTGTATGAGAGTCCTACGTCAAGCCATCAGGATATGTAGGCTGCCTCTGGAACGTACATATGACCTTAATGATGTTGCTCTTTTTAAACCATGGCAACTTCCGGAAAATTAACAGATTGGGGCTTTCAACCAGCTGCCCTCCCAACATCTAGGGGACAGGTCTTTTAATCCTGCATGCTGGATCTGGGAAACATGGCACGAAGTCTGCCACCGTCCACTCTTTGCACCATCTAGAGCCACAGTGCTCCTCCAGGATACTGGCTGGTTGGTCTCTTGATGGGGCTAACATGTAAAAACAAGTTTGTAAGGCCACCTACTCCCAATAAACGTCCTTGTCTCGTGAAGGCTGGCACCATGATGCTCATTATCTTTTTCCTCTTCCAGATCAATTCTAGATTCATCTACCCCTCAACTAGCATCTCTACTGGTCATGATGGCTTACCTGGTGGGTTAACATAGATCCTTTATCCCTGAAGGGTCACCATGCCACTCTCAGACTGTAACTACTGGTCTCCTTCATTTATCATACACACTGGCCAGGGGTGTGACAAGACACTGAAATGAATCACTTCTATGCCAAACATCCTTGCTAGTATGGGGACTTCTCTTCTTGTGTGATATTCTCTTAGGTTAAGGAGCCCCCAAACACCCAGACAGCAACTATAGCTTAAATTCAAATAGGATTTTTGCTGCTTCACTTAGTAGAAACATTCCTCCTGTAGGAACAAAGACCTCTAAACCCAGAAAGCCATATTTGTGGGTATAGAAAGTATAAATTATTCTTTATATAACTTCAAGAATGATAAATGGGTCCATTCCTACTTTCATACCTTGGTTCCTAGACCTATGCATTATATATGTTGGGAACACAGTCCATATAAAATTAATGCACATATGAACCTAGAATGGCTCTCAATCCTCATAAGGCATGATCTCTGGTGCTTCATCTGTGCTTTCAACAGGTTATTCTAGCATTCTATGGTGCCAAAAATTTACAGGTTGTACAATTGGATCCCATTGTCAAATGCACATTACCTCTCTTTTATTGTTGTAAAATGGATTCTATGACCCGTCACAGCAGTACATGGGATCCTATGTTGGTGGTTCAAATACTGCGCAAGCCCTGAAGTACTGTTAGTGGAATATCAGAAGGTATTGAAGATAAACCAAGGGTAGGAAATGCAACCTATTATCCAGAATAGGTACCTACTTCAGTCAATGAAATGAATCATTGTTCCTTCCATAGTGGAAGAGATCCAATGCAGTCAACTTGTCTTCAAATTGTGAAATGGAGTTTGCACTGGTCTCTGCTGCTGACAGGTTGGACCTTTGCCAGGGAAAACAGCTAAACCAATTTTCTGTGAGTGGGAGCTCATGTTTGGGCACACATGCATAACCTCCATCCCTGCCCAAAGAGCTAGCTATTCTTTTCATATTCCCATTGTGCTAGCACCAGGGTGGTTGATGACAGAGGATGACAGGTTTAATCATCAACAGGTTCATTCATTATATCTACTTGGCCATTTATTTTTAATAGTACTTGCTCTCTGGGGGCAGTAACTTGTAATACAAAGATGTCCAGATAATGTGACTACTCCTGCAGATACATACAAATACCTCTACTCTAAATGGCCTTTCTCCTGATCTTTCAATTCCCCTGTTAGGTGCCTGACAAACTTGCCAAGACATTTTCCATTGTCCATGAGTTTATAGGGGTTCTCTTTCTAGAAAGATAGTTTTCTCTTTTCCGAGTACTCTGCTGAACTCGGACACCTGTAGGTCCTTAATTCATACGTCTTTCACCAAAGTCACATTGCTATGGAGACTAATTAAAACTGGATGTCTAGATTCTAAATTCCTAAGGAAGAATTTAATTAATTTAATTCATTCTGAGGAAACTCTGAGTTAAAATCCTTTTAACCCAGCTTTCTCATGTCCACACATAGACATTAATGACTCTCCTTGTGGATGATCCTGACTATTGGCTAAATTATTAGACACTGATCAGCATGCTCTTATAACACTGTCATAGGTGAGAATTTTTAACATTTAGCATAAATAGAAGTTTGAAATTTAGACTCTATCGAGTGGCGATTATTATGCACCCAGCTACACAAAGTTAGCCTTCGAAGAAAAAAGCACTACACTTATTCTCCTGGTCTTGCCATATTGATACTACCACATGTGCTCAGAAGTGGTTTCTCTCTCCTAACTAGAAGATTAAAGGATTTCTCCATGATACCCACACCCTTTCCTCTCTCCACTCTAAGACTTTCTGCTCTCTGTTAGTTTCTGTCAACTGAGAGAAAGGGAATTCCAGGGCTACTCTCAGCCTGGTGAGTCCCCTCTATCCCCTTAATGTTCAAAGTATAAAGTCCAAGTGTAGACCTCTGGCTGTCCCTGAGACACTTCACTTAGATTATGAGTCCATGACTTGCCTGTTTAGCAAAATAGGCAGAGGGACAATGACACTCATTACAGACAATAACCCTTCAGGATGGCTGTGCTTCTGTGAGTCTGGGAGGACTCACTTCTCAGAAAGGTAGGGCGTGGAACAGGAAGAAAACCAAAGAGTGTGTCTGCTACACATGCAAATAAATCAGATGCTAAGTCACAGCAATTTCATGTATTAAAAATAAATCCCCAGAAGAAATGGTAAGATGTTAAGAAAGTCAACAGCATATAAAATATTGGATCCAAATGGCAGTTGACCTCTGCTAAACTCAAACTTTCTGCCAGAGAACTCCAAAAGTTGGCTCAGACAAATGTAACTTTCCAGAGTATTGAAATTATTTAAGCATATTAAATTCATAATTTAAAAAAATGTATTTATTTCAGATTGAAGTGTTCTACCTTTCTGGTACATGTATTTGTTCGATATACATTTATGAGCATCCACTAAATTCTAAGCTCTGTGCTGGGGAGGAGTGGATGCAGCCATGAAAAAAATGAGGGTAAGATATCATTTTCCTATATCCAAAGGCAAAAACTAAGATGCTGGCTAGCATCACATGTTGGCAGGGATTTGGAAAGACAAGTAATCTCTTGCGCTGCTGGTAAAATTTAGCAATTAAATTGTTAAATGATTTGGCAAAATGTAGTGTAAATCAATATCCATAAACCCCGAAGCCCAGTGATCACACTCCTGACTCAAAGATACAAGTCTTTAAAGGGAATAGACAACTATGTTCACTGTGGCGTCAGTTATGTAGTGAGGACTTGGAGGCAAACTGGGATTGTATTAGTAGGCGAATGTGCAGTGCTTGGAGGTACCAGTGACAAACCTGAAAATATAAAGCTGAGTGGCAAACAAGTGAGAAATATATACCACAACATTCTCCATGTGTATTGAAAACTATGTATATGTAAAATACCAAAAATTATTATACATGTTTATGTATACATACCTCTATATGTATACATAAATGTATATAATATACACAATCCACTATATGTATATATAATGAAAACTCTGACTCCAAAAAACCTCCGCTGCCTTGCGGCATACCTCTTCAGGGGAAAGGCTAAGGGAGTAAACCCCGACAGAAAATCCGGAGCCGGAGTCCCTAAGGCGGTTTGTCGTTGTAGTCAACACCGGCAACTCCTGCGGCGCACCTGAAGCCAAGCTGTATTGACTCCGTCTTTCCCTTGGACCCTTCAGCTGCGAAGAGAGGGGGGGTCTGCTGCATGGGCAACAGCAGACCCTCCATATCACCCTGCCCAGGCTCTGTAGCTTCAGCTTCACTGGAGAGGACACTCCAGCGTCATCGCAAGATGTCGATTCAACACGGGAGGAGACAGATACTGTGTCACTTCCGAGTCGGACTGCACAGCCATTCTCGGCGGTGCAGATAGACTCTTAAGAAGCTACACCATCGTCTCTCGAGATGGACGGCTGCCGACAAAAAATACATATATGTGTATATATACTTACATATATAAAACATCTGAGTAGTTATCTCTTGTGAGGAAATGGTACTAAGGACTGTGGACGAAGTAGGAAAACCAAAGCAAACCAAACTAAAACAAAAGAGTGCCCTGTACAGACCAAAAATTCCAGGCTCATAGTTGACTTTTTGTACCTATGCACTTATATACCTTCTCTCTGTCACACACACACCAAAGGAATATTTTTCAGTAAAAAAAAACAACACAATCATGCCCTTCCTGAAATTCTCATTTTAGAGAAGTAAATTCATTGACTGTCGGGACTGGAAAACTAACATTATACTCCCAATAGAATGCTTACCTATTCTGCCTGGAATCCTCTTGAAAATACGTTAGTAGAAAATCAAAAACTGGAAAAATTAGCTATGTCTGCCTGTCTGCATTTGTACCTTTTTTTTTTTTTTTTTTTTGGTAGGGTGAGAGATACTGTTTTTCTCAAAGCTCTCTCCAGCATTTTCCCCTTTTTATTTCTCTCCCTGTAGTCTTCCTTCAAACAGTGTGGTCCTCTGATACAAGGACGGATAGAGACTTAGGTAAAACTAGTTCTCGTGGTCCCAGGAGTACTTGAACAGACATACTTGGAAGCAACTTTGTGTATTTGGTTTTATGACATTACAAGTAGATTGTATTGATCTGTTCTGCAGACTTTTAATACATGTGAGGGGGACAGGTAAGATGGGCCCTGTGAGAAGGCAATTGTCTCAGGCGCTCCTGTATTGCCATCATACGCAGAATATCCCCTAGTATGTCGTATTGTGGTGACCGCCTGAGAGGCCCTCTAATGCTTGAAGATCTGGTAGAAATAGCCCTAACTTTAGTGTTAGGTTCTGAGGCAGCTAAAGGGTCTTCTCATGAATTCCACATTTCTCCGTGCTTCCTTCAGCTTCAGTGTTCGTACTTCCTTGCTTTGTGTGTTGGTCTATTCCCAATTCAGTGAAATGAAAACTTGGCAACTTCTCTGGCGTCCATCAGAAATCATACTTGGCTTTTCACCAGTTCAACAACTTTACTGCAAATTCCAGATTAATAGGGCAGGGCCTCAGTAACAGCCTTTCAACATTTTGTTGAAATTTACTCAATTTACCTCTTTTCAAAATTTAAGCTTCTGAATTATCACTTTCACACTTTATGTTCAATCACCTGGAAACCGTATTCCTTTTTCAAATTGCTTCTTATGTGTTATTGATGATATAATCAACAAAATTGTATTTATCTTATAATAACTCTAATTATTTGTTAATATGTTGATCCTCTACTGTACTGGCAACACCCTGGGGGCAGAGATCTTTCTATATTCACCTTTGCAGTCCCAAACCAGAACAACAGGTACTCATAGTTTGTTGGATTAATAAATAAGTTAATTAATGAACAAGAGTAGCACCAAAATAAAAAGGAAACCAAGAACAGTTAAATATCTCTAACATGAAGAATTATTGCCACAGACTTGGAGAAACTGTCTCTGAATTAAACTGAAAACATTGTAAGTGAGATGAAAGGAGGGGTGTTTGAGTAATCTATACGCAGCAGTTTAATGAAGTACTAAGAGCAGTGTGGTACCTAGTCTCTGAAGATGGTCCCCCATGAACCATCCCTAATGTATTTATCTCCACGTGTAGTTTCCTCCCCTTAGGTCTGAACTGGACTTTTGATTTTCTTTTGACAACCAGAATGTGGTGGAGTTGATGAGTCATGATTTCTGAGACCAGGTCCTATGATACCTCGCAAGTTACACCTGGATCTCTTGGAACACATGCTCTAGGGGAGAATTCCACCATGTAAGAAGCCTGACTACCCCGAGACTACCATGCATCAAAGAAATCCAAGTGAGCTATCGGCCGAGGTTATGGAGAGAGAGAGAGAGAAGTATGACTTGGCCGCAGCTCATACCAATTGTCATGTCAGGCCTGAGTGGAGGAACTATCTTGGACATATAGTCCAGTACAAACTTCAAGTAACTGACTCAATTCTTGATATTAGCAGATTCTTTGGGTGACTGGACCTCTAAATTGAAGTGCCTGTCATCTTGAAACAATATTATATTTGGGCAATAAAACTCCTGATAAATTTCCTCATTTTTAACTTGCCTTGTATGTGATTGAATTTCTTTTTCTGCCATGTATATTATTGCATTCCATTTTTCTTTTTCAGTCTAGATAATTTCTTAAGAGATTTTGATCTCTTAAGATGGTATGATTTTCTTTTTTTCCTTCAAAAATAAACGTATAATATAATATCGTGCTATCTCTAACTCCTAACTTAAAATGCATCATAAAGTTCCATTTCAGTAGAAACGTATTTTTAAATTCAATTCTATTCTCACCACAGTCACCTAATTAAGTAGGCCTTTTACAAAAAATAATAAATCCCTCTTCACTGAAATCATCTTTGTCACATTCCTCAAGCCTGAGAAATAGTCTCATACACTGTTGGGGAAAAAATTCCCTAACATTATTAAGATTTTAAATAATTAACTAATATACATGCTAAATATTTTTAATAGAATTTGAAATTGTAAAGATTATGGGAAATTACTGATAAACTTAAATTTCAAACATAGTGTTTGCCAGCATCTACTCTCTGTTTCAGTTCTTTGCTATTTTAATTTTCTTGCCTTGGAGAATAATGAACAATTTTAGCCATTCCCTAGTTTAAGATCTTGAGATGCCCATGGCTCAATTTTCTGATCAGTAAACTTAATGTGCAAGACTCTGGCTTAGAAAGGTTTTGTTATCTGGATTTACTAGGCAAATTTTATTATAATTAAATAATTTCTTGACAGCCCATCTTATAGCACACATATATACTTTTTTTCTCCTAAAATAAAATCCATGATAAAAAAAAAAATTCTGCTGATTCAGGAGATTGATTATTTTGGCAAAAATTACTGCGATATGATAAGGTTCTTGGCTACATGTACTGCAATCAAATCTGAAGAAAACAACAAAGAATATGCTGGCAACTGTACAGTCCCTGCTTATAATGCAATGGGAATTTGACCTATATTGTATATTTCCATGTGTTAATGGTTTCCAAAGGAACTAATTCTGCTAGATACATGTGTCTTCTGAACTCTGATTCTGGCTCAAGCTTTTCAGTTTGAAAGAATTGGTTCTTTTCTCAGAGGCATCTTATCATAAGGGCAATATTGAAAATAAAGTTCTGCCCATTTATATCTACCTATGATATGCCTCCTTCATATGGCATTCAATTTCGGAAGCAATAATAGTTTAATTTTTGTAGTGTTTTAAAGAATACACTGTTGATACTTGCTACCTCATTTTTATTTTTCTCAGAGGCCTTCACGCCAGAGTTGAGTCTAAGTGATTTGTCTAAGCTTCCAAGGCCAGTTCACAGCGTAATGGGCACTTTTCTTCTAAGTATCATGCCCTATCCAGTAGAATTTCCTTTCTAGCCAAAAAATCCCAAAGTAAGATTGCCTTACGTATCTCCACTAAGAAAATTGCATTCCATAGGCCTTTTAGACTGAAATATTCTGTCTTTTTGGCCTCATTTGTTTTTGCGTGTGGAATGTGTGTGCATAATTCAAAATTTTCATTCTATCAACAACAGAATATGTGCCCTTCTGCCCCTTGCTACTGTCTTTTGTCCCACTTTTTCCTTTTTTTTTTTTTTTAAGCTGCTGTGTTTCTCTTTTGCTCCATTCATAGCCTTTGCCCCATGCTTATCTGGAGTCATGGCTCCTCTCTTATCACTGAGGCAGCTTTTTCCAACCAGAGGTGAGCTCATGCTGCTTCCTGGCTACTGAAAATAGTCCTGTTTAACAGTAGGACCATGTCTGCTTGAATGCTTACCCAATTCCTCCACTATGAGTCCTTGGGAAAGGGGGACACTTCCTTTGTAATCTCAGGATGACTGAGTCCTAGAGCAAAACAGAGCCCAAAATGAAATGCAAGTCTGCTCTGACTCTCCCATGCCGAGTTAATCACTGCTGCCTTCAGTTCCTGGAGCATGTTCTACCTACATCCATTACATTGCATCCAAATTGATCTTCTTATGTTATTAAACATATATCGATTGTGTGTCTACCATGTGCCAGTATTAAAACAAAACAAAAAATCCCTAGTCTCAAAGAATTTCTAATCTAACAAGAAGAAACAGTAAACAAGATAGAGCATGGAAGGGGTTATACATGTCCCATGTCATGTGTTTTTGATAAAAGAAAATTAAGAATCATGGTGCTTTCGGAAAGAGCATGCTTCAGGCCCATCTGGGGCTCAGGAGAAGATTCCCCAGGAACAGATAATCAGAAGGCCAATGAAGTTACAGTCGTGAGCTTCCATGGGGCAGCTAACAAAGATTCTCTCGTGTATTCCTTAAAACAACCCTGTCACAAGTTTTAAAATATATTCACATACTAGAAAATAAATAAGAGGCTCAGAAAGGTAAAGACATATATGGTGAGCTTAAAACTTATTTTGAAAGTCAAATATCCAAAACTTGAACACTAGAACTTTAAAGTGTCCAATCGAAAAAATATTTGAAAATCTGCTCTATTGGCCTATGCCATGTTACTTTGGATATAGATTGTCCAGTACCATGGGGGATTTCTATTTCAAAGGGTATGTACAGTCATAGTCTTACTTTCACCTTCCCAAGGAATAGGAAAATCAACTCAAGAATTTTCTCTTTCTCTCATGCAAGCAGCCCATCTCACCCCCTCACCTTCACAACTCCACAGATCCTGGGGAAGAAGCAGAGATGACCTAAACATTAACTAACATCTTCATCAGGACAGGACATATATATATATATATATGTTTGTTGGGGTGACATTGGTAAATAAAGTTATATAGGCTATTTAGGCTTTAATGTACAATTCTATGAAATACCATCTGTATATTGTATTGTATTTTTTATAATACAATATACAGATGGTATTTTATGTTGGAATAAGTAGAGGAAAAGGTTGTGTCTGGGCCTGACACTGAATGCTTCCAATTAACCTACTCTCCTCTCTGCCACACACACACAGACACATTCATCCTCAGTAGGAATAAAGTGGGTGGCATTAATGCAAACCTGCCAGGGACTTGGGCTAAATGGAGTGGGGACCGTTCCCTGGGAGGTGATCTAGGTAAATCAATCTATTTGTCAGACTATCAGGGCATCCTTGTGACACCAAGTGGGTTGCGACATTTGAACTAAATTGTGCATATGGAGAGTGAGTAATGTTTCTCCTCAGGCCTCACATTTTCTGCTACAAAACTCAACTTGGAAAAAGGGTCCTGACAGTTTCCTGCCATGTCAGTAACTGGCAAAAACAGCTACCACATGGGGGCACATGATTCTTTTTTCAGGTGGCATATGGGACCTAATGTGGCCCACAGGAGAAAACCTTTAGGCATCTCAGGACACTATCCTGTGATACAAAAAGTAAACTTTTAAAAACTCAAAGAATATAGGTTCCATCCTAAAATCTTAGCTCATGCACACATCTTACTGATGCCACCATTTTAAACATACTGTCACCACCAATATCACTGGTCACCTGCAGGGCCCACACTGTTCTGTCCATGTTCCTGGCCTCGCTGTTAATTGTCACTCAGCATGCTGACTCCTTTTCTATGTTGTCTTTCTGTGTCAAGGCCTTGATGGGGAACATTATCATAAAGCAAAATCAGCCATCAGTGTAGACTATTTTTTCCTTATTACACGATTATACATGAGAAAAATAAAACATAAGAAAAGGAAATGAGAATCAGCAATAAATCCACCCCCCCCATATTATCAATTAGAAATACCAGGTATAAATATTGCACTTGACAATGAGAACACTACTGATTTCCGCTGTGCAATCGTGGCAGAAGCGATGATTACCATTTGTCAGTTTTCAATATTGTTTGCTTTACCTTGCACGCAGTGCGCTCATTCGCTTGGTCCTTGTGTCCCTTTGCTCATCATGGCCTACGATCCTCCCACAACGTTCTCTTTCTCATTTGGTATCTTTATACTGCACTCTCTTCTGGGATGTTCCACACCTTCACTAAAGACAGTATTCCAGTTCCCTATTTACTCTCCATTTTCAGGTTTTCAAGCTCAAAAGCTACAAAAGTTATCTGAATGTCAATGACTTCTGCTGCCCAGTTTCTGCTGGTGTGTGGGGGCGGGAATGGGGTGAATCTGTGTTCAGTGTCATCTCTTCTGCTTGGGAAAAGTCAGTGCGGAGTTTCTACTCTGGAAAGTGTTTCACATTTCCCTAAGTTTTGGGAATCATATCCTTTAGAACTATTAGAATTTATTGTGTTGAGTAATGTACCTATCTCTCATGCTGCCATGCATTTCATCTACTGAACACAATCCAATCATATTTTTCTTGTAAAAAAACTCTGACCCAAGAAAACATTTTTACCATTTCCCTCACCTACACACACTCACATACACACTACTAAAGGTGAATTCATACAGTTCTCTCAGTATAAGTGGAATTACTTTCTCATACTTCTTAGTTTCCCTTTGACCATCCAAGAAATTTCCAGTTCACCTGCTATTTTCTCCTTTACTAATATGTGTCACAATCATCATTACTGGCTGTTTTACATGATACAACATTGTTTCACTGATCTTAAAATTCTCAACATTTTGATAGCTCCCCTCCCCCCAATTCTAAACAATGCTATAATCACTGTCCTCATAGCTAAATCTTTTTTACTATCTTCAATTTTGGCCTTTGGATAACACCCCAGAAGTAAAATTGCTATATCAAAGAATATAAATTTTACAGAAATATTAGTCCATAAGGTCAAATTGCTTGCAGGCAGATTATATCAATTTTCACTCCTGATGGCCATCATTTCAGAATACTGGTGTTTTAGACAATATTGGAGATTTTGGCTTATTAATATTTTTGTCCATATGATAAGCAAAAATAACATATAATTGTTATTATAGCTCATGCATTTATAAGTAAAAGAAAATAAGGAGAATGGGTTTTGGAAAAAGAAAATTAAAATAGGAATTAAGTAATGAATGTGATACATATTATGTGCCTAAGTGAAGTAGAAGCATACCTTTCACATTGTTTTTATTTTTTTAAAAGTTAAGAGTCTGAAGCTTAATTTTCATCTCAAGCACCCTACTGTTCTCTAATCTGCTGGTTTAATCTTAGAAGCGCATTATTGTTATTGTTGTTATGTTAGAAATCCTAATAAGCCAAACTACAGTTCGATTTTTATACTTCAGCACATTTCAAAGCATGTTTTCACTTGTGCCACATCTGTTCAGTGGGTGATTCTGCTCTTATTTTCAAATGACGGAAGGGACATTGGGGTCCCCAAAAGTTCGGTGACTTCACCACAGTTACATACCTAGTAAGTGCCAGGTTCCAGGCTGTATAGGAAAATAAAAGAATCCGTGCTTTTTTTTTTTTCCCCTACCTCCTGGGAAATTCTCACATTAACACTGGCTCAGTGAGTAATGAATAGATCCTTTCAGAAATAGAGTTGTCACAGTCTGATCTAAGTTAGCAAGCTTTCATTTTGTGTAGACAAAGAACACAAAACGCCAAGCTGGCTTCCCAGCCCGAGGGCCTCGCAGAGAAGGAAGCTGTCTAGAGCTGCATCCTTTCAGCTACAGTGAGCATGAATTAGCGACTAAAAGTACACATTCTGCATGAATACGGGCACATCCGCATTGTTATTTACCTTCCCTGGAGGGCAGGTAACCCGATGCGACGATAAACTGCAGATTTTAACAAGCAGAGGAGAAGAATGTGGATTTGGAGTTTATAATTGTATAGCATCTTTCAGGCGAGAAGTTCCCAAAAGACTTTGGGAGCCAATAGTCAAAACTAGGAGGAGGCTGTGAAACACTAACTGTCCATCGGTAAACATGCAGCAGACGCTGGACACCGGAAGTTCCGTCTACTGTTTGCTGCTGAAGAGGAAATATCATGAAGCAGGGCTCCTAAATGACTACTCATACTTGACCTGGGAAATAAAATCTCCTGGAAATTATGTTTAAGACCTGAGGACTATAATCTAAAATTTTTTTGAAATCTATTTTAGAGGAGGAAAATCTAGGAGATGGTTCAGTCACAGTAAGGATTGCTTTAGACTTCAGGGTTTTGTCCAGCTCTGACCAATACAAGAAGTACTTGTATTACTGTCCCTATTTTACAGGTGAGTGAGAGGCACTTCGTACTATTGAAAAAAATCATTGTCAATGTCATGGCTTTCTAATGGATGTTGATCCTGGTAAAAAGGAGGCCATTTTGTTTTAGTTGCCTCTCGCTGGATTTGCATGTAAGAAGGAGAATACAATAGTGGTTGCCAGGGACTGGAGGTTGGGAGAAATGGGGAAGTTTTATTCAATGGGAATAAAGTTTCAGTTATGCAACACGAATTAATCCTAGAGACCTGCTGTACAGAGACTATATAGTTAACAAAACAGTATTATGTATTTCAAAATTCGTTGAGAGATCTCATGTTAACTGTTTTTACCAGAACAACAACAACAAAAAAAATATATAAATAGGCACAAGAAAACTTTGAGAAGAGTTAATTTGTCTATTCCCTAGATTTTCGTGATGGTATGAAGGATGTTTGCATATGTCCAACTTTGTACACATTAAATATGTACAGTTTTTGTAAATAAATTATACTTAAAAAGAAAAAAGTATTGAAAAGAATAAACAGAAGAAAAGGAAAGAAGAGGAGAAGAGGAAGGGGAAGACGTTTCTAGAAACCATCTTTAAAATTTTTCTTTGGCTGGTTGAAGGTACTTTTAAGCACAATGTGCAAGTAATATTTATTTAAGTTTTTGTTTTGCTGTGATATAAAACCATCCTACTCTTTTGGGAACTTGGGAGATTTTCTGAGAGGCTGATTTAGAAACCAGGGGAAAACCAAGTGAACAACACTCAGCTCACCTCATCCACGAATTCAAAGATATTTTTGGGTGAGATTTAGGCTTCACAATATTTTGAACTGGCTGTTCAGAATACTATTACCTATATTGTTAAAAACAAAAAGACCCAGGAAAACAACTGAGCTACACTCAGAAAAGCAGTGCGTATGTGTTCATAGGATGTCTGAAGAAAAAGAAAGAGTGGCTTGTTTCTCAGCTTTTCCCATGCCTCTGAATCTAAGGCACTCATGTGGAGAGAAGATAAAGAATAAGATAAAATTTGTATGTATAATGTTTAATTATATAAGGCCTAATTATCTTAATAAATATGCTATAGTGATTTACAGAATGGTTATGGATCTAATATCAATAAACAAAGGTAGATTATAAATACAATTGACACCCAGCTCACCCACAGCCTATCACCAAGTGACTAGGATTTTACATTCCAAGATGTTTTCTTGTCTAGTCCCAACATCTGAATGATGTTATTCTCATCGTCCCAAATTCCAGGGGTTAGGGGCTTAAGTTGACAACAGAAATAAAACTTAAGTTGTTTAAAGTATATCCTTGGAAATTTACAATGAAAATTATTTCCAACTTCTCAAACTTTGTAAAATGTTTCCAAGTTTAGAGGGGTATGAAGAAGTCCAGTGCCTTAACTAAGGAAAGTTTAAACAGCTTACACACTTGAGCTTTCTCTGATTCTGGCAATAAATCTGTCAATAAGACTACTACTGCTACTGATAATAATAGACACTATTTCTAGAAATATTCTTAAATGCCCTAGAAGAGTTCACATACTAGCTATAATATGTTAAGAAGAATCTTTCAAGTACAAATGATATGCGATGGGGGTTCAAAAGAGAGTGAAATCAATATTCCATTTAAGGCTTGAGACGGTGTTAGGGCATTTGGGCAAAGGGCATTTGATTTAGTTCTTAAAGAATATTTAACTGAAGGGAAGCAATTGGAGATGAGGCAACAGCTTGAGCAAAAGCATAAAAAACTACATAACATCTTGTATCCTCCAGACTCTGCGATCTAATAGTATTTCTAGTTGATATCCATTTTCATTTCTACAAATAGTTACAAGTGCAGTTATATTTTGGGCATTGTGCTATGGAAATTTCAGGGTATTTACATTCAGTTCTTTCCGTTACTGAAACATTTGCTCATTCAGATATTGATTGAGAAACTACTTTGTGTTTAAAATTATAGTAGTGTGTTACAGTGGCAGTTAAGATTACATAATATTTACCTTTATTAGTGGAATATCCTAAAGGAGCATCTAACTAGAGTGATATTGGGGGTATGATAAAAAGCTTTAGGTAGGAAGTTATATCTAACCTGAGCTATGCATAATGAGTAAAGTGAGATAGATGAAAATCATTTCTTGGTAGACCAGATATTACTTGAGTCTCATAAAGCCAGATTTAAATCTGCCTTCATGTTTTAAAGACAGTAGAGTATGTCCCGCTGTTGGTTTTAGATAATACATTTCCAAAAGATATGGTTTAGCATCAGAATTTTGTTTATGCAATGAACCGTTGTTATTTGTTGTAATTGGAGATGGTGATAATAAAGGGAAAAAACAGGAAGAAGAGGAGGACAATGAGGAGAAAGAAGAACAGGAGGATAAGAAGAAGAAATCGTTGCATTTTACAATGCAGAATTCTGGCCTTTGCAGTTATGACTCAAGACTGCCATCTTTATTTTAACTCCCCCAACAATAAGATGTCATCAAAGAGAATTGGCTGTCAAATTACTTTGCAAATTAAACTGCAGCCTAACATATCTCTCTGGGAACTAAAGAAATGAGAGACCTAATTTTTTATGACATTAGAGATCATTTCATCCAACTTTCTCATTTTACATATAATAAAAGTAGGGCTGAGAGGGTTTAAATGTCAGTTGCCAAATTCCACAGTGGATTCGCAGTGAAGTCTTATTGAAAAATAATAAATGGCATTCTGTGAGGATGTAGTAAAACACAAAAAAAATGAACACGGAGAAACAGAAAATGTGCAACTATGTCTGCTGCCGTTCTCTGATATTTTCCCATAAACCACAATATCTTTCAAAACTGTAAATGGTTATATATTTGTGTAGTGCTTTTCTTTTCTTTTTATTTGTTGCCCAAGGTAATTTAGAATACAGCTTTCATTCCGCACCCTCTTATATCTTTCCCCTCTTTGTCTGATGGACCTCAGTCACCCATAAAATTTAGGTACCTTACTTTACAGACAGTAATGTGGAAACTATTGGATCTTATAAATTACTGAATGTTAGTTGAGATAAAGGACATGTACAACTAACTCAGCTTGTTTGTGTGCTTTCTTGGATCTGGTGCCACAGTGACTGAAAAGGAGTAGTTAAAATATAGTAATATTTTAATGTTAAAGTATTTACAAAAATTTTCCTCTCTCAAATAGGGGATAGCCCGAGATATTGCCCAGCTACCAAAATTAAAGCCATGCACAAGAAGCCCTACGATTTTTCACACAAACTAACTCAACTTTCTCTTTTCAGTTACCCTAGAATTACAAAAGATTATGTTTACTATGGAAACTGGTGAGATTTTGTTATTGAGGTTTTTTGGTTTTGTGTTTTGAGTGGCTCAGAACTATACTAAGATTTTTACATGCTTCATTTTATTTAATTCTTATAATGACTTTGGGAAGTATTTTCATTTTCAATAAGTGGAAATTGTGGTTCAGAGACAGAACCATCTTACATTAGGTCACCCAGATCCTTTTCACATTTAAAAAGAAATGTTTTTCCCTTAGCTTCTGTGGCCTACACAATTTTAAACAAATCCAGTAGCAACCTATGTTTCCATATTTCTCATACCAGGTTTTACTTTTCTCTGTTTCAGCTGACTTCTTAGATAGTTGAGTTTTTCCATTTCTTGTTCCATGTGTCCGTTACCTGCCTTGCTTCTTCACACAGCAGACTTCTTATTCACGTTGTAGCTCTCATACCGTCGCTTCAGAAGGCCTTCTCTGAACCTCTCACCTAAAACAGGTTGGAGGAGTTTTCACCACTTCAGCAACCTGTTACTTAATACTTATCACCACATATAATCATATGTTTACTCTTTTATTTCATAATCTCTAGGAAGTCATGGGTCTTAGAATAATATCTGGAACAAACTAGGTCCATACAAAATGTGAAGAAATAAACACACTTAAAAATCTTTTTAAATGATAAAAGGAATTGAAACAGGGTGTTTCATAGTGCCTGTGGCCCCCCCCACCACCTCCCATTGCCCAGCTAAGCTGTGCCTGTATTTGGCTCACTGGGTATCTCTTTTCTCTGTACTCTGTAACCTTCTGTAATATACTGTGAATTAAGTAGACTTATCGGTACATAATTCAGGAGTTTATATCTATCTTCCAATCTGGATTGTGACCTTCATAAATTATAGTTTGTATCCATCATAGTATAGGTGATTTCTCACCAGTGATACCCTCATATAAAATTGGCCAGCCCTGGGTACAGGATCCAATGCAACTATCAGAGGCCAGGTTGTGAAGCCCATCATCTGTGCAGAAAGGAGGAGAAGCAGGAGTACCTGTGGACACAGTCATGACTCCATGAGAAGGCTAAAAGAAGAAAGATAAGAAGAGAAAGGGGGAAAAAAACAAAAGAAAGAAATGAGCTAGAAGAAGAGAGTGAAATAGTAATTGAGAATGACCATTGTGACAGCTTTTTGGATGTGTCAACATAGTTGAGCTCAAGTCCCCAGTTATTCAATCAAACACTAAAATAAGTATTGCTGAGAGGAACTTTTGCAGATATAATTAAAGCCCTTAAACACTTGACTTTCAGGAAGGGAGATTATCCTGGATAATCTGATGGGTCTCAACCAATTAGGCTTAAATGCAGGGTTGAGGCTTCCCCTGATAAAGACTTATAGCCTGCTAGAACATGTTGAATAAAATAAACTACCTGTCTTCCGTAGGGGAGGTATTTTGAACATCTAAAATGAAAGGAAATTCACATACTCCACTGAAATCACTGAATAATTCCAACTGCAAGGAGTTGATGTTAATCAAATACTTAATCACATTATTTTATAAAATTGGTCAAACATGGTACTTTTTTAAAAAAGCAAAAGCTACAAATTAGAAAAGAAGATGTGAGGACCAATCAGAGAAGCTGAGAAAATATTTCTCCCCATTCTCTTAAAACACAAAAGCGAAGCAAGTAACAACAAACAAAAAGCAACATTTTCTCAGTGTTCAGTGAAGCACAGGAGGTCAATTACTGAAGTTCCTGGTTCCCATTGCCTCACTTATAGAGATTTGGCTTTCAGGGACTTTAAACCAAGGAGCTGCCAAATTTTGATTCATTCATCTTGGCAAGTGCCATGGAGACAAGCTTCTAAGATGGTAAACCCTACTCTTTTAAATCTGAAGTAGATTGTTGTGTTTAAAGGAGAGACCTGGGCCCATTGGTGCCCCTTTCCCAAGGGTGTTATAAGATGGGGTTTCGAATGTTTCGTGCCTTCTGGAATTCCACTGCATTTCAGTGCCATAATGCTGCTGCATTTCACACTGCCAGGAGCAGAACAAAACAAGGAAGAGCTGGAGGAAAGAGAAAGGCTGAAGGGCCACGTTAAGAAGAACAAGAAATAAAAAGACATCAGACCATAGGAAATTCTTTGTTCTGTGAGCACATTTGGGAAACATAGCAAATTCACCTAGCGCCCCATGTTCCCTACATCTGAGCAGAGAATTCTGAGATGTGCTTTGTTCATGATCAGCATATGAATGTACCTTTTGAGGTCTTGGCAGCCACACTCATTTAGCACAGTCCCAAAATCACATATTCTCTGGGACCTGAGTTGTATGAAGAAGAAAGCTGGGTATATATGAGTCAAATAAGTACAGAGGAAGACGAAAGAAATAGCTTGGTTTCTTTGTCACCAACCCTTGTAAGAATGAAAGCCTGGATATGCCATGATGATAAAGTGAAAAATGTGGGAGGAATTTGAAGACAAATAATTTCTTCACACACTAAGGCCAGTTTGAATCTGACATGTGTAAAAGGAGAGAACTATAAGAGCATAGATAACAGTCTTCGGTAGGCTGTTACATATACTGGGTGTTAAAAGCCTTAATTCACTACCTGCATTTTGCTAGACATTGGCCAGGAGAGGTATCAGCAAATGATGGTCCATGGATCAAATCAGGGCCATAGCCTTTTTTTTAAAACAATATTTTATTAGAACACAGTCATATTTATTTATATCTGCTATGTGGTTGTTTTCTTGACACAACAGCAGAATTAAGAACAGCCCGGAAAGCCTAATGACAGAAAGACGCCTCCACACATATATGGACTTGGAAGTTGGCACTTCAAAGGAGAGCTCAAGGACGGTGCTTCCAATGATGAAGGTAGACAACTGATAACACACATGGCAAGAAATAACATTAGACCTCTACCTCATCCTTTTCACAAAATGATGCACCTGTTTATGAAAGGCAATCCAATGCACCATTTATAGCAATGTAGAAAGATATCTTCATGACCAGGGGGGAGGGCAATATGTTTGGGAAAGACACTAAAAACACTAGCCATGGAGGATAATAGGGCTAAACTTGATTATATTAAATTTTAGAATGACTTTATCTAAACACATCATTAAAAGAGCAAAAAGAAGTTTAAAAAATAGGAAGAAATAGTAGGGATATATGTAAGTAAAAAGTACTATTATTTAAAATATAAAAAGAACATCTACATAATAGATGCCTATTTTTTTCCTTGTCAGTTCTTTTGCTCTGTAATTATTTGATTTATTTTAAGTTGACTTGTTTTTTATTTTTTCATTTGTCTGTATTTTTTGTCTACAGATTATGCAAACTGCATGATATGATATATGATCAATATTGATGATACAATGGTATACAACTGTAATCCAGAATTTCATGGAGCTTATTGTCTAATGGTAAAATTTGTGAAACTGCCAATATATTTATTGTAAGTAATTTCTTCAATTTGTCTTATGATGTTTTTTATTTCTTTTTCTTCTTTTCGCCCTTCCACCTGCCCTGGTCCCTTCTTCCTTCCGTCCTTCCTTCCTTCTTTCCTTCCTCCCACCCTTCTACTTTTTCTGTCATTATTTTTTTCTCCCTCTTGCCCAACCCTTCTATCTATCTATTTATTTATTTCATTTATCCTCTAGATAGTATGTCTATATGACACAAATCCTCCATGAAGAAACGAACTTGAAAGTCAGAATTAACTCAGAATAAATACATGAGGAACAGACAAACAGGACCAAGGTAAACCTTTACCGTTAAGTGACAGAATCAGAGACAAAAGCTCTGCTGGTGTTAGAAGCACCAAATGCAGAACATAAAATAAGTTGTGTTCTTATGTTCAAAAGTTTACAAAAGATGTCTAACTAATATAGAGGCTATCAATGTTTGCCTCTTAAAAATTTTAACAAAGAATTAAAGAAAGCCTACAAAGAGAATTAGAACTAGAAATGTAATAGCTAAATTAAACATCAATTTAGACAAAATCGAAAAGAGTGATTTGAAGATAGTGAAACAGCACAGAGGGCTGAGTGAAGAAACCATGAAAGAGGGAGAAAACAGGGGACCTCTGTAATAGTGTCCATGATAAAAAACTAAAATAAAAATGCTATAGTGAAAAAAAATGAAAAAATATTAAGCCACATAATAATGTAATAGGTATTTTTAAAAATATCTGTTTAATTTGAATTTCATAGGAGCCAGAATGAGAACAAGGACATATTTAAAACATAATAAAAATTTCACTCATAAACAAAGACAGGATTTATTATATTCAGGAAGCTCAATTACATAAACATTGACAACTCAGAATGTTAGAGTGAACCCAAATAATGATACCTATAAAGACATAAACTGAAAGTGGTCATAAAGAAAAGATAAAAACAAATGTCACTGAGCATGATTCTGCAACAGTAAAAAGAGAAACCTTAGAAAAGTGGCATCAGTTCTGCAATATGGGACAAAAAAAAAAAAAACCCTCAATTTTTACATAATTCAAGAGCAAACTAAAAATTCAGCCATACAGAAGTTGAAAAGATTTACTAAAAGATTATTTAAATATACTGAAGAAAGGAGACAATATGCTTTCTAAAAATTATTATTAAAAATACACTCAAGGGAAAAAATGTCAGAATAAAGATGAGATGAGAAAAGGAAGAACAATGAGAGAAAAAAAGTAAATAGATGGCTAAACTAAGTCAAGAAAAATTATTAAATTAAACAAGAATTGCAAATATCGTAACAATAATATCTAATTCTGTGGACTTACAGTTTACAAGATGGAACTTAATCACTCAAGAGCATAGCACGCCATTCAGGAGGGAATACAACCCACAATATTCTAATATCCTCGTGTTGTTTGAAAAAATAAAAAAGCTATTCTGTTAAACTTTATAAAAATTTTGTTAAGCTGAATATTAATTTAAATATAGTTAGTACCAGAATGGATTGAATATGTAAACTTTCAAACTAATAAAGAGAAAAATAATAAAATGAAAAATTTCTACATCTAAAGAAAATGCATTTGGGGACGACAAGACATCATTTTCTCCAATGTTTCTGTTGGGCTCCCTCCCTGGCGGATAGACTTCCTCTTGGTTTGCTCTATTTCCTTTGGCGTTTTCAGCCTAAATTAGGGTCTACAAGCCTGTGAGACCCCACCCATGGAGCTGGTTTGCTCATGAGTTTCAGTTTTCTTCCAACTCTCTGTCCAGCTCTTAAGTGAAGCTTAAATCACTAACGTTGAAACCCCTTGGCTTGGGCGTCACCAAGTGTAAGATACTAGACAGGCCTGGAAATGTAAAACCCTTTTATCTCCCTCTTTGAAGCACACAGTCTCAACCACAGAATGAGTCCTACTGTAAAACCTTTGGAGAACTTGCCCACGAGGAAATGACGCCTGGATTTATTAGGTGACATACCAAAGCAGTGAGACCAGCACCAGCCTGGGAAGAGCAAACCTTAGGTAGGACCGTTTGGCAAGAACCAGCTGTGCCTGAATGTGTTGACGAGCCACGTCTTTAGAACAGAATCAAGTTCCCCACTGGGTCACATGGAGTTTTGTGTCTTCCATAAGCAAGAAGAAAAACAAACTCCATGGAAACTCCCTAAAACGCAAGCCTGGTTTCCCAAGTTTGTTTATTTTCTTGGCTCTGCTGGCTTTTAATATAACACAGTCATCCAAAAATTTTTGCACTAAATTGTCTTTGCTTTCACGATTTCCCAACTAGATTTCTAACCAAGTGGCTTCTCCCAGAACAGGTTCTGAAATCTAAGCTTTATTTCTTTGGCCATCTACCTTGTGGTTTTAGCCCTCCTGTTCAGCTTTGGCCTTTCCAGCCCAGCAGTATTGGTGGTATCAGTAAAGTGATAATGAGTTCTGGAGACAGAGCCAAACTGTTTGGCTGTAGATATGACCTCTGCAATAAATGAGCTGTGTGTATAATATTAGGGCATACACGGAATCTCTTAAAGGTATATTTTCTCATCAGAACAATAGAGAAAAATAATGTGAACCAGAAAAATAATCAGAAAATGGAAAAAGGTTGTAAGCATGCGGTTCATAGAAGAAAAATTGCAAATGCTCAAAGGTATATATAAACTAGAAAAAGACAAATTGTTTTAAGATGCAAATTTTTCCTATTAGATTGTTAGAAATGAGAGATATTGGTAATACCTCATGTAAGGGAATAAGAACTTCAATGAACTCTTGTTCAGAACTAAAAATAATCCTGACTTCTGAAAATAATATTATCTCTCTAAAAGGTATTTCTAAAATACACTTTATAGAAATCGTTGTACATTGCAATAAATTTGTAATAGGATGTTAATTAAAAATTTCAATATGTCAACAAAAATTAGAGAATATGCTAAATTTATCAAGAGTAGAATAATTACTATAATTATATCTTCATAATATACTATAAAGTGGAAAATCAGATCACAGAACAATACATAAGTACCACATAGGCATCACGTAAGAATATATAAACAAGCACAACTCATACCGAGTCATTCACAGTGGTAGGATTAAATTGTAATGATTGGTAAGTAGCCACTTCCTTAAGCTACTGCAGATCAAAGAAGGGCCGGGTACCGGCTCAGTTATTTCATCAAGCTTTTCAAGCTGTCACTGGTCATAAATTTCACAAGAGAAATGAAGATTGACATAAAGTTGTCAAAATTTATTTTACCAATAACTACATACCTCTCAACAATCACTTTAAATGTAAATGGGTTAAATGCCCCAATGAAAAGACAGGGTATCTGAATGGCTAAGAAAACAAGATCCATACATATGCTGTCTACAAGAGACACGCAGAGAATGAAAATGAAAATAAAGGGATGGAAAAATATATTTCATGCAAATGGAAACAGAAAAAACTGAGGTGGCAATATTTATGTCAGACAGCACAGACTTTAAAACAAAGGCTATAACAAGAGACACAGAAGGACAGTACATAATGATAAGGGATCAATCCAACAAGAGAAAATAACCCTTATAAACATGTATGCACTCAACATGGGGCACCTAAAAATATAAGGCAATTATTGATGGGCATGCAGGGAGAGACTGACAGTAATATGTCATAGTGGGGACTTTAATGCCCCATTGACATTACTGCATATATCTTCCAGAAATAGTGGCCTTATATGACACATCAGACCAGATGGATTTAAATGATGTTTTAGAGCATTACACTCTGAAGCAACAGAATATACATTCTTTTCAAGTACACATGGAACATTTTCCAGGATAGACCACATATTAGGCCACAAAACAAACTGAAAAAAATGACTATATGTATATACACATACATACACACATAATCACAATGGAATATTATTCAGCTATAAAAAGGAAGGGAATTCTGACACCTGCTACAATATGGATGAACCTTGAGGATACTATGCTAAGAGAAACAATTCCCTTCATTATCCTTATTCAAATCAAAATTTAAGAACCATTGCTCTAGATGTGAATCAGGTGATCTAACAAGACTTTGGAAAAATAGCCCTTTATGATATATTTTACTTTTTTGTTTATTTATTACAACTAGCCTATTGTGCTCACATAAGAGTTTGATGAAATATTCAGTACAGGGTTCCATTTCTTAGCAGGGTTTTGGCTAAGTCCCTACAATGTGATTCATATTCAGAAATGATGTCTCAGTTCCATTACATAAGGTAGCTGGTGTTTACTGAGTAGGGAGATTAACAGAAGAAAACACCATCTTTTAATCTTTTCTAGACATTCAGGCTCCTACCACCCAGAACTTCTACTCTCCTGCCAAAATAGAGATAAAGAAGCTTAATTGATGCACAGTTGTATTTCTAAATTTCCCATGGCTTTTAAGATTCATATTAGGACTTGGTCCATGAGTATCTGTTCTCTAATCATGGCTGTTGTATTTCTAGGTGGATAGTAAGAAATTTCTGAAGTTTCAAGACTTGCAGAAATAGCTATATAAAGAGTGGAAAATTATTACTCTGGGAAAGCATAGTTATAGTGGAATGATCAAGCCAAATTTTATTCTAATTTTGCTTAGAATTTGTAGAATCACTTTGTATTTGTAATCTGTGACATTTTGGATCCTGTTACCAATATCTGTGTCCAATATAACTTGTTATCAGACTAAAGGCAATTTTGCTTTTTGCCAAAACTGGGCATTTGTCCTGATCCAGCTTTTAGTTGGAAGCAAAAAATTCCTGAAAAGAAAAAAGCATGTCTCTGATGAGGCTCAGAAATAAAATGTATTGAATAATTTATGGTTTTAGTTAACTTTCTACCATTTATTCTTCATTGCAAAATGACCACACGTAGTTTGACATGTTTGTGCAACATAATTAATAGCACCTGCCCTAAGAAGTTTTGCACAGCAGATCCCAACATCAGCCATACACAGCATGAACTCAAAATATTGAATGTCCCCATGGTAAACAGCAGATGAAGACTAACAATACATTTGAAGCATAATTTCTCTCTGAAGTTCGCAGCGACTCAACAGAAAAGTAATCAGAAGAATGACTATACTTTGAGATCGCTGGTAAAGACATTTCCATCGTTAAGAAAATTGTTGTTACAAGGAAACAATATATAGATCACATATTTTGAATATCTTCTTTGAGCAGAGTACTGAGAGAAATCTATAGAAAGGCAGAGAATACAAACGTTCAAAACTAGTGTGAGAAGCAGTCTTTGATTCCATGGGAATTTCAATCTATTGATAACTTAATACCTGTCATATTATTTCCCTCACTTCTCATTTATTCTTCAATACCTGCTATCTAGTTTTAGTTCCTATGTCATGGTAAACACTGCTGTTTGCCCCCTGTAATGTCTGTTCTGACTCTTTCCTCAATATTGCTAGAACTTGAAGTTTTACCTAGCTTACCATCAAAGAACAAAGCATTATATTCCTAGGAATGTTTGGGACAGGAACAATGAGAGATTCTTTACAATTTGATAGATTTTCTTTCAGCAGTGGCTAGCTGAGCTGTAGGTAAGGTGGGTGATGGACTTCTTCATTTGATATGAAGGACACTTCTGAAATGGCACCCTTACCTAAAATTCCCTTTGTGCATGACAGCCATCATGTCACAGTCACTGAAATGTTACCACTATTGATACATTCTATTGACAGTAAAATAAAATGTGTACTCATTATCCAAATTTAAATAAATATGTGTATATTATTTTACACTCTTAACAATTATATAAAATATCTTATTAATAGAATGGGAAAAAATAAATCTTATAGTAGAATGGAAGAAAATTAGAGATATTCTGAACATTCCTAATTCCACTGAACAAATTAAGAAAATAAAATCAAAATATTCCATAACCCACTTTTTGAATTGGAAATATAAGGTATTGGCTTAGTCATGCACTAAGGAAAAAAAAACTAAAATTGAAATAAAATAATAATCCTTTCCAAAAATAAAACCTTTTTGTGCATTTGCTTTGGTAACTGGAGGTATTAACAACACTGATGAGAAAGAATGGGGTCTCAAATTGAACAATAAACACTATTTAAGCCTGAGAATCCAGAAGCCAAGAAAAGAATGCCTACTGAAGAATCTACTTTCAGTAAAATCTTTTAGAATAGGAGGACTAGCAGAGTTGTAGAATAGAAGTCCTTTCTATTTTAGAGGTAGGATTTCTCTTTTTTTATCACATTATATTTAAAGAAAGAATTAACAAAAATATATTATGCCTATCATTTTATGGGCTCAAGAGTATATTCATGAATTTAATAATTTCCATTGAAATGGGGATAAAATTTACACTTCAATGAATGAGTGATGAGTAAAAGATGATATGTCGTTATGAGCTAAGTGGGCCTCTTTCAGGCAAATAAGAGATTGAATCAAGCCAGGCTCTTCTGTCTTCAAAGATTTTAGACTTGTTGAACTCAAGATAGATGGTTTGAGGGTATTTTTTCAATCTAATCCATCTCTTTCATGATCTTTCAGTATTTCCAATGGATATATCCAACCATTAGTGTTTTTCACTAATATACACTTTACCTTAAATATTCATATTTTTCTCTGGCATAAAATGGTAATCTGAGAATCACAGAATCTGGAGTGGGAACAGGCCTTCAACAACATTTATTTCTGAATCTAAAGTCTGTAAAAACAATTAGCATGAAGTCCTTTGGAAGTCTAGAGAAAACTGCGGACTCTTTCTTTCTTTCTTTCTTTCTTTCTTTCTTTCTTTCTTTCTTTCTTTCTTTCTTTCTTTCTTTCTTTCTTCCTTCCTTCCTTTCTTTCTTTCTTCCTTCCTTCCTTCCTTCCTTCCTTCCTTCCTTCCTTCCTTCCTTCCTTCCTTCCTTCTTTTCTTTTCTTTTCTTTTCTCTCTCTCTCTCTCTCTCTCTCTCTCTCTCTCTCTCTCTCTCTCTCTCTCTCTCTCTCTCTCTTTCTGGCTTTCTTGCTTTCCTTTCTTTTCTAATTTTTTCTTCCATTTTTTGTTCAGTCTGTGAGTGTAGCCTTAAATATATTATACAGAAGACCAAAATAAGGGATAAATGTGACATTTCAGTAGTATAAATTTATTCTGTATATATTGAATTGATCACTAACTTATAACATTTTTTTCAAAATATAAATATTTGGTCTCTAGAATTATGGAAGGCATTGTAGTTTTAGTCACCCTTAGAAGTGATACCCTTTGAATAGAAGGTTAGAAGATCCTCTGAAGCACTTGGTGGACTGGTAAAAAGAAATGTACAATTCGTCAAATCTTTTACATTACAGTAAAAATGGTGACAGCTAAATCAAATTGATCTGAATCCCAAATGTGGCTCTGCCATTTGTAAGCCATATGACTCAGACAAGTTATTTCAACTTTCTAATTCTTTACTTGGTGTCTTTCAAAATAAGAAAATAGTACTACTTTTCTAGGACGATGTTAATGTTAAACAAATGTTAAAAGTTATCAGTTCAATAGTTAACACATAGAGAGGCAAAAAAATAACCCTTCCTTCTCTTTCTGAAACAGCCACTTGTATTCCCTAGGTTTAAATTTCACAAAGTGTGAAATTAATGTGTGCACACGACTAAGTCATCTACCCAGACTCAGAATTCTATAACTAGTTGACTGTACATCTAATTTGGGCCTTTGTCCCTGGCTTGCATTGCTCACATATGTACTACTTCCTTTAGCTTACCAATATCACTGGAGACAGAGAACAAATCAAGTTCCCATGCGTTTTATCACAGTCTGTAAGTGGCAGGAAGAACTGTAGAAACTGATACTAAAAACTGGACAAAGCTTTGGTTCCTTTAACTATCTATGTAAAGGAAGAGGCTGTTGCAGAACCAGTATTAAACATTTTCCACAAATTTCCACCTCTCCATCATTATTTCAGCAACATCTCAGTAACACACAGCATTCCTTACTACCAGGACTCAGTTCCCTTTGGCTGGAACTGAGTTTTTCCATGCTGAAAATTAGCTTTGATCTTTAACCTTTGTTCATTCTTGATTCAGATATCAGCCTGCCCTTTAGAGAGTCTAGAAAGAATAGTTGCCCAATACTGGAAACTAGAGAGATCATTCATCTCTGCCTAAGACGCGGTGAAAATTCTTGTGGTAAAACCTCTGTGGGATAGAAACTGAGGTTTTCATGTGGCTTTAGGATGTCATTTGCCTGCTGATTCTTTTGGGAACTCTGTATGACTCACTCCCCTGATAGGACACTTCAAGCACTTACCAAATAGCTGGTACATAATGACAAAATAAACTTAGGTATCACTGTTGCCTGATTTCAAAATGAGGAAGAGGTAATGGGAATACAACATAGAATGGGAGAATAGTTTTGTATGGGAACATCCAAAACGTCACCGGAATAGAGCAGGTATAAAATCCAGAACCAACGTGTCATTAGCAGAATTGCTCTGGATTTTAGACTAAGTATGGAAGATGAGAAGGAATGTATCATGTGAATCACGCCTTAGAAAATCTTGACATCTTAGATGTAGAAGAGGCAGAGGATGAGAGAGAGAGAGAGAAAGATGAAGGAGAAATTAACAGTAGAAACTTACTCTTTGCATGCCCTTGGGAAGGTTGCCTTCTTGAAATTCAAATTAATATTAATTAATTTATAGAGTAAATTTCACAGATGTCCCATGAGTACTGTTGGTTTTCTCATTCTGCTCTTCACCTTACTTTTAAACTCTATTGTGTTGATGATTTAGAAATTAGTTCTTTATTTTATCTGAAAAGATTTATAGTTGTGAGTACATAAAACATATAGAGTTTATTCTTGTTTTATTATTTATTACTTACGGTGTTATTTTCCATATGAACAACTGTAAACCTACTTTTGCCCCACCCTGTATTTTGTGGCCATGAGGAGTAACAGGACCATTCATGATGCTAAAAGAGAGGCAGATTGTAATCAGGAGACATTAATATCTCTTCCCCAGGTTGGCCATCAGCACGCACATCCTATACTCTAGTGGGCTCTAGTTTCAACCCTCTAGAAACTAATTTATCAAAGCATCATTTTGTTGAAAATCCAACTTAATGAATAGATCAATCTACCAAGATCTTAATGATGATGATTAATACTCTCACAGATTTAAAATCTTATTCTTAAAGGAATGTTATGGAACAGATTTAATAAATATCAACTTGTATAACCCACTTTAAAAGAGATGTTCAATTTGTTATCTAATCTGAAGATTACTTATTTTTTTCTCTTAAATATTGTCTTTATGACTATAACAAAAACTTCTTTTTATATGTCATTTTATATTGATTTCTTTTTTATCTTTTTGAAGTTTCCCCCTCATTTTCCCAACATTTAAGCATATTTCAAAATTCTTCTTAAATGCTGCTGATTTAAAATTTTTCCATATTTTTATATTTACTTACAAGAACAAACTTGTCCATTTTAACTGTTCAGGCATTTACAATGCATAAGATTAATCCAGAAGGATTTATCTGTGCCTGAAGATTTCTGCAAAGAGTCATTAGGTTTGTTTTTATTTTGTTATAATAGCTAATTAAAAAACATTCACTAGTCTCTCTGCCAGCTGCCTGATACGGGAACTTAAAAACCAGGCAGAGCGAGGGGCCCCTCTGCTGGCAGAAAGACAGACAGGAGATTCCATGCAAAGCGTTGCCTGCCCGTGCTGCCAGTCCCAGAGACTCTGGTGTGGAGCTGGCCGGGCAGAAGGAAGGGAGGCTAGTGACAACAGGAGGATTTAAGGGTATTATTGTCCCCAGATCAAAGTTCCATGAATGTCACTGTAGCTTTCCCAATCCATCCCACCTGCATTGCTGTAGGCTTTAGAAGTAGATCCAACTATAAGTGCCATAACCTCAGTGAATTAAGTGAACTGGTTGTTTGACTAAATGACCTTTGGGGGTCTCTCAGCAAATCAGTGTCAGTATTAATATCAGTCCTAAAATAAACAGCTCTCTAGTATTTTTTAATTTTATGACTCAGATCAACATCTTTCTAAGAACCTATTTCATATTTGCTAAAATAGCAATTTCATCACCTTTCCTAATTAATTCATTGATGTAGTCAGCAAATACTTTCTGAGTACCTTTCATGTGTCAAATATTGTTTTAGGTGATGAAATAAATTTTCTTAAGAAATTCACAGAAGCATTTCAATATCACAGGTAATATAACAAATCTGCACAACGTACAGGTGCAAAAGCTGATACTCAAATAGGTGGGTGCAGCAACCAGTCAATATCTGAAATAGATTTTATTAGGCTCTCTTAGTGATTTATATGTTCTTAATACTTTTTTCACTTTTAGTTCAGTTTTTTTCAGGTACTTCTTGCCCTACTTAAATATTTGTGACCTGGGCATCATGAGTATCTCTAATGGAACAAATTAAATAAAATGCTACATGACTGGGGGACTATGCCTACTGTAGCATGCAAGCTAAATGCATGCGTAGTATCATTCTAATAAAAATGGTGGAAAAAAAGAAATGATGTTCTCTGCATGGTCAAGTCAAATCTTTACTTTTAAGTACAATGAAAGGTTATGTTATTTTCTCCATTTACCAGAATAGAAATTCTAGCCCATTTCATTATTCGTCCCAGTGACTCAGTTTTTTTATAGGCTTGCTCATCAGTTCTCTGTTTCTCTCCATTCCCCAACATCTGAAACACCATTTACTCTAGCCCCGAGGGATTTGGGGGGAAATATCAGGCAGTAGCAGATGGGAGCTATTGGGATACAACCCAGACTCTGCTTTTCCAGAACACCACTTGTAAAACCTTGAGTGTCATGAAGAGAGTGGAGGTCTGTTACATTTTTCTTAATGAATAAAGATAAAACCATAATAAAAGAGAAGGATAATGACCACAAAATATACTCCTGTATTTGGATTGTTACACCATCCAAAGCCACTGATGTGTCACCAGAAAGAAAACCTATAACTGCTTTCAGTTAGCCTCTTCCATTTTTATAATGCTTGACTTTCATCTCTCAGCCATGGGTTGGAGTTGGCTTCATGCACCATCAGCTGAACTGTTATTCCTGGGGATTCTAGGCATGACTTCTACAATGTGCAATTTGTACCTGAAGGAGGCTACTGTAAGAACTTCGACAAGTGACCCAGAGAAATACACAATCTTTTCTACCATTTCTCAGCACCCAACGGGGCATGTAAATACAGAGCACCTCTTGTTCCTTCTGTCAGAGAAAGACCTCAGCAGGACTAGGCCTGACCATCGATCTCAGCTCTTTGAGTATTTGGATTTTTTTTTTTTTTTACTTTATTGACTTTTATTGATTATAACATTTAGTTAAATTTTTTAAAATTATTTTTATTGTATTTTTTCCATTACCATTTAGTCCTCTTATAACCCCCTCCCCCCAGAAATGACCCTCTGTTATCTATGTCCATGAGTCCTTTTTCCTCAACTCCTCTACTCTCTAACCCCCTTAGCTCTCTATCTATGACTGACACTATTTTGCTTATTAGTTCAGCTTGTTCATTAGATTCCACATATGAATGAAAACATATGGTATTTGTCTCTCTCTGATTAGCTTATTTCACTTAGCATAATGCTCTCCAGGCCTACCCATACTATCACAAAAGGTAAAATTTTCTTCTTTTTTTATGGCTAAGTAGTATTCCATAGTGTTAATGTCCCATAAAAGATAAAGAAAGAAATTAAAGTTACTCCAAATAAAACTAATGAGAAGTAACTATTAAAAAAAACTTCTGTGTATTTTCCTTCTCTCTTTCTCTTTCCCTTTTACTTGAAATGAAAGAAATGGTACTTTACAAGAAGGATGCATAGTTCATGGTAGTGTGACAGGAATTTGGGGATATGGGCAGGAATTGTATGTTTAAATATTTTTCTTTTCCAAAAAGATAACAAATAACTTTATTAAAAGTTTATCTTTTATTTAATAAAGCATAAAAATTAATAGTAACATGTTAAAGCTCTTGAGCCATATTGTTAAAGTGTTTGCAATAATATTGAGAGGATTTTAATATGACAGAAGTAAAATTGGTAAGGAACATAAATAAACAACATAATATATACCCACACAAATAAAATTTACAAAGAAGCACTTTATTCAGATGTCTACTTATAATCAATCAATGAAATGCCAGTAAGACCCCATATTATATTACACATGCATATATATAATAAATATATATATACTACATGTAATTCTATATATTATATATATAAAGTCTGTCCTGAAAAAGTCCAACCATTGTTAATATATGAGAATGGTTTTTGTGCGACATCAATGTAACCTGGCAGCCAAGGAGAGTGAACTAAATTATGCATGCATGAACAATGATGACTTCACTGTACTAGTCAGTGAGGCTGATAGGCGCCATTGAGTGAGCACATGTACTATGTGGCCATCGCATTCAAAATGACTAAGCAAGGATAGCAATGAATGTGTATCAAATTTTGCATTAAGCTTGAACATTCCTCCGCAGAAACTATTTGATATGACTCAGAAGGCCGCAGCTATGGGCAACTGGTGATTGGCAGCTTCATCACAACAATGCGTCAGCTCATGCATCATGTCTCATGCAGAGTTTTTTGCCAAAACATCAGATCACCTAGATGACTCAGCCCCCCTACAGCCCAGATTTGGTGTCCTGTGACCTCTGGCTTTTCCCCAAACTAAAATCACCTTTGAAAGGGAAGAGATTTCAGACCATCAATGAGATTCAGGAAAATATGATGGGGCAGCTGATGGTGATTGGGAGAACTGTGTGAGGTCCCAAGGTGCCTACTTTTAAGGTAACGGAGGCATCATTGTCCTGTGTACAATGTTCCTCCTATCTTGTATCTTTTCCAACAAGTTTCTATATTTTTCATAGTATGTGGCTGGATACTTTCTGGACAGACCTTATCATATGTACATATAATTGTATGTGTGTGCTATTTGTGCTCTTTACCAATTTTTTGTCATAAAAATGTTCATATTCTTTGATCTAGTGAAAACCATGCTTAGGAATCTGTGCTGAGGGAGTAATTATTATGTGGTCTGAAATACAAATTCAAGCATATTCATGAAAGTATAATAGTGGTGAAAATGCAAGCGGTCACATAAATTAAATTCATGGAGTAATTTTTAAAAATCCATACAACAGTTTTTGCTTCTTCAGCCTTTTCCTCACTGGTACTACTCTACGGGCCCAAATTTACAGTCTGTGACTAAGCTCCTTCCTCTGAGTTATGGCGGCAATTTAATTTCCACCACGTACCCAGAATGAGGAGCTTTCATTGGATAAAGGAAGAAGCCCATCTCTGAACTTCAATTTTTGTTCATTGATAAAACATGTTCCGTATTAATCAGAGAAAGGTTCATTCTCTTTCATTGTCCTTATAAGACACCACAAAGAGAGATCGAAAGAGATAAGGTTTTGTACCTACAATGCAGAAACAGCTTCAGTGGGAGCTCTGAAGCAGGTCAAGTTTATTTCTGCCTTCCTTATTCTTTCTTTTTTTTTTTTTTCAGATTTAATGTGTTTTATTGATTAAAATATTACATTTGTGCCAATTTCCCTTCCCTCTGCTCCCCTCCACCCGGTGGCCCCCCTCCCTCCAGTTGTCCCCCCCTTTTAGATTATGTCCATTAGTTGTGCATACAGTTCCTCCCAACCTCTCTCCATCTATTCCATTCCCTCCTACCTTGATCCCCAATTCCTATATCATCTCCCTCCCTCTCCCCACTCCCCCTCCCTGTTGGCCTCCCCCCAATATGCTTCCCGTACCCACAGTTCCTTTTCCACTCTCGTTGCCTATTTAGTTTGCCTTTGTTTCATCTCCCTAGCTTCTGTTTTTTTAAACCAGTCCCTTTAACATCTCATTTATGCCATGATCCCTTCTGCTCTTCTAACCTACATACCCCTACCCCACTACTTCTACAAAGGCATTTCCTGCCTCTATGTGGAAGTGTTGCCTTGGCTTCCCAGGTCCCTTCTAAAGCATATCATGACTCAGACCACTTTTTCTTCAAATTTGCCCCTTTCTGCCGCAGAATCACCTACTAGGATGAAGCCAGTACTTAGAAGCAAGCAGAACAAGAGGAAGTTTATCGCATCGCTTGTGTCTCTGCACCCAGCCGAAAGGGAATGTTTACTCCTGAACTTCCAAGACAAAAGAGCTAATAAATCCTCCTATTTTAGCTAGCTTGAGTTGCATTTCTATTGACTTTCAAATAGAATAATTAACAAAATACATAGAAATTGAGAATAGGATGTCCATGTTGACAGTAACATACTCCAAAACAAGGAACTGGTTGAGATAAGATAAAGTGGAGATCCTCTGAGGGGAGAAGAGAGAACTCCCTGGGTCACACATTAGGGAAAGAGATGGTTAAACATTTATCTGGATTTCAGTCCATGTGCATACCAAACCTAGAAGGGTAGGGAACATGGTAGAAAAATCTCAGGATGTTAAAATATATTAGCTGTTTCTTAGTCTTCAGTGCAATCCTGATAGAGAAGAACCAATTTCCATCTGAGGTTCATGTCTGACATTATAAAACATAGTACATATTCTATGTGATACCCTTTTTATACAAGTCTAATACATATGTGTGTGTGTGTGTGTGTGTGAGTTTGCATTTCTTAGACTTGTAGATAAAGGATATCACAGAGCATATACTTTTCAAAGTACAATAGTTGGTTTATAAATGTGCCTCTCCATATCTCTACATAATTTTGAATTGCTTTGGGGTAGTGAAAAAGAAATCCATATTTCTAGTTCCTGTTCTTATTACTTTACTGGATATGTATGTAGTAGGCTTCTAGTAAATATTGGCTGCATTATTCAATTCCTAAAGGGCAGAATCTTCCAAATTTTTATGAATAAGTAATTCACCTATTGCCTTTTAAAAAATAATCCAAACTCTACTCCACTTAATGACTATTTCAATTAAGGCAAACATTCAAGGAACTAACATCCTGCTACTAGGAAATGAGAGGCTCTCACAGGCAAATGGAGGATGGGAGTTGGTCTCATTGTAACAGTTTCTATTCACTCCTTAATTCATTCCAATATTGAATTAAAAACTTCTGTTTTTTTCCTCCCCCTCATAGGAACAACCAGATGACAATGTTGGCTATCTTCATTGGTACCCATAGAGACCCTCCAAGATTCCCCGACACTACGCAATCTTCAACACATGCAGGCTGCTGATGCAAATGTCAAGTATTGTTTGTGAGACAGGATAGGATTGTGGATGCCACAGACCCATCCGTGCCTGTAGAACAACTGTTGTTTCAAGAACTGGCCTTCTCTGTGACCCCTGCTGTTTAAAGAAATGGTATGTCAGTCACCATCAAGAGGACTTGGCATTAACATAAAGATGAAACAGTGGAGCCAGGGAGAGCATTACTGGAAACTAGGAAGCACTGTGGTAAAGTGCTCCCCACTCCAGCAGAAAGGAGCTTTCAAAGAAAACTATGCAATTTGCGAATCTTAGTTGGGAATGTGCCCTTTGAGATTCTCTTTTGAGCTGAATTTATGATGTGCTGAAAACAGAACCCTGCATAATACTTGTGGTGATCCTGAGAATGTTTTTCCCCTAACTGTGCACAAATGGGATTCTTGATGCCATCAAATATGGTCATCTCTCACAATGCCCTGGGTTTGTCATTTCTGAACATAATCATACCAGGTTGGGTTTCTATTTTTTGGTATTTGTGTTACTGTTGAGATATTTAAAAATATTTTAGAGTAAATAGTGACAAATAGAACTGGTAGCACCGTATTAATAAAAATTATTTTATATTTCTACAGTGGCCTTTCCTTTAGAAAACAAAAATTCAAATACTGGGGCCTTCAATCAGATTGAAGATAAATATTTTAAAAAGACAAGAAAGAAGGATATTGTGCAAGTCATCTTTCTGGAAAACATTCTAACATACTTACAATTTATAATCAACTATGTGTCAGGCACTGAGATACAAACACGTTTATTGAGGAAGATTTACCATAGTAAAGACAGGTGGTCAGGTAAATATATGATTGCTATGGTATGTTATCTATACCATGATTTTGTAGAAATCCATAGGTAGAGCTTCTCAACTGTTTTCTGTCCCTAACACATCTGAAGGACAAGAGACAATTCCCAGTAAGAATTGATCCTGGGGACAAAATGATGAGAAACAGGCGTAAAAAGAACAGTGTTCGCAAACATAGCAAGATACACAGGAACAACTAAATCTCACTCATGTGGCTGGAACCCAGAAGGCAGGACATGAAGAAGTGGGTGTTAATTGTTTGGAGACCCAGTAGGATATAAATTATGAAGCATCTTGTATGTCATGATAAAAAGTCTGTGCTTAACCATGGTAAAAGAGAACCACAGAAGGATTTTACATGAAGATAATATATTTTTACTTAGAAATTTCTACCTGGTGTCCCTGTAGAGAATATTTTTAAGAAGGGCAGATACAGCTGAGACATGGATAAAGCAATACTATAATTTCAAAGACATGACACCAATAGAAATTTAAAGCTGCTTTTGCTTCTTGAAGGTAACCGTAACCATCCTGCACTCAACTATGTTCTCAGTCACGACCAAACTCTTTGATGCAGTTAAACTAGGGAAATGTTGGGACTTTTCTACCAGTTTTTTTTTTAAATAGAGAAAACCCTGAAAATTCCCTTTTTGTATTTTCTAGCATACCTAAAAATAATACTATGGAATTATTTTTTCACTCCAAGGGTGACAATGGTGGAGAGTTCAGTTAGTCTCTTATTTCTGAGAGATACAGGTAATGAGGAAACATTATCATTATTTGTATAACTTTCAGAGATGTATAGATCCTATACCTCTATACGAAGACATATAGGATGTGACCTCTATCATAGAGATTCATAGAGTCTGGTTGTTTCTCATCCAGAAAATGGAACAATAATTCCTACTTGGCAAGACTATTATTAAAATTATAAAAATACATGCAAAGTACTCAGAATAGTGCCAGTTTTTATAGTGGTTCTAAAAAAAATATTATTTGCTAAACTAGTTTTTAAATTCTCTAAGTTATTCTTCTAAGAGGCCATGAACCACAGGGACACCTGGGATAGAGTTATATGGAAATCTAAAGAGGAAAGGGATGTGAGCAAGGAGGATTCAATTATGTTATTCATAATATTTCATAAAATTTGACAGAACTTCCTGACACTCTGGAGCATATGGTTTTTGAAAACATTCAGTAGCAAAAGATCGGGCGGGAGGAGCTGGAGCAGATAAGGCTCTGTGCGCAGAGCTGTGGTCTGTCAGGACGGTAACTATCAGAAGAGATTAGTAGGCATCTGAGGAAGACAGCAGGAGTTGAAAGCACCGACAGGAGGAAGATAAACGTCAATAAACTTAGAAATGAAAGGTAAAATCCAATGTTATCTTATCACTCGAGTTGCTGAAAGACAACCACAGGGTTCCTATAAAGAGGGGTCCGGAACTGAAGTAGTCAAAGGAGGTACGTGAGGAAGTCTGGGAAATCCTGCGCAGTAACAGACATTAAAGAAATCCCCCTCAGGAATCCCCTGGGGCAGATGAACTAAATCTGAGGCAGACTAGGGGCCAAGCCATTGTCATCCCCAAACCGCCAAGTGTGGCATGAGAAGCTTGAAACTCATCTGTGTTTATATTCAGATTTTCTCCCTTTTCATACCGCTGGGATTTTTCCGCACAAAGTCAATCTTTTCCACCAGCACGGGGTCAAAATCTTTATATTGAAAACACACATCTACTACTTCCCTGGAAACTCCAAATTTAAATTTAGGAAGAGCATTAATTCCCTTATTCATTCATTCAACCAGTGTGCTAGGCTCTGGGATGGTTTCCTGGGATAACACAGTGACAAAGACGGTCACGGTGTCTATTCTTGTGAGCCACCGCATTCTAGGAAAGGAGATTAATATTAATCAATTATTCGCACAATTATCTAATAATTATTATTTAATGTGGGGATACTATGGGGGTACATCATTCTGCTCACTACTGCTTTTTATTTTATAATCAATAGAAAATCATTTTATAATTAAAGACAGGGCCTGCCACAGTATTTACTTTTTTTAAAGAATCATCTGGAATGCCCACATAGTGATATAAGCACATGAGGAGAATTCAGAAGTGCTGGTATAGAAAGATCTCCAGGATACATTGTTAAATGAAAAAGTACAGAACAGTGTGGATAATATTACACAGGAAAAAAAATAAAATGACAACAAAGTAAAACATAAATAAATAAGTTGTTCAAAACTGTTTTCACTTATTTACTGATTGAAATTCGCTTCAGTGGGTGCCTGTCATTGTCCTGCATTAGCCTACCATTCACCTGGGAGTCACAGGTGTTCCTGCCGTGACACCGGGACAGTGAGCTCTGGGCCCGTGCCACCTCCCTTCCCCACCCCCATCTCCTGTGCTCCAACGATGTATGTGCAGTTGGAGTGAATGGAGAAGGGCCTTTTCAGCTCCTCTGCGACTCACTGCTCTTTCATTAGAAATGCTAACCCTAACCCTAACCCTTTCACAGGGGTTGCCTGAGACCATCGGAAAACACATATATAATTACATATTGTTTTTGTGATTAATCACTATGCTTTAATTATGTTCAATTTGTAACAATGAAAATACATCCTGCATGTCAGATATTTACATTACAATTCATAATAGTAGCAAAATTACAGTTATGAAGTAGCAACGAAAATAATTTTATGGTTGGGGGTCACCACAACAGGAGGAACTGTATTAAAGGGTCGCGGCATTAGGATGGTTGAGAACCACTGATCTAGAGCTTAATATTATTCTTGTATCAGCAACAAATAAAAAGGTGTCTTCCCAAAGAAATAGTATTTATCATAGAATTAGCTATATTAGATACAAGGTAAACATGTAATTTTCTCCATATCACTTATTGCTATCTAAAGTTACACACACATACACATACGTATTATATCTGTCTATCTAACACTTCTCTACCTTTCATTTATCTATTAGCCTATCTCCCTCCACTTAGATGGTCAAATCTATTAACTCTCCAGTGCCTTCGGGAGTTTTGGACAAATAATAGTAATGAATTGAGTCCTCTGATCCACCACATGGTAGATTACCCCATTTATTGAAGTCTTCTTTAACTTGTCTCACCAATATTTTATTTTCACAGTTCTGGTAATATACCTACTTAGTGAAATGTAAGCATAACTATTCATCACGCTGATGCTATTTTTTTTAATTGGCAGTTTCCAATTATTCACTGATAGTATATTAAAAACCAATTTATTTTTGACACAACTCCATTTGGGCACTGATCTCAATTTCATATTTCTCCTTCTTTTTGATATATTTTGTTCTAGTTTCTTAAGATGAAAGTTTAAATCACTAATTTGATAACTTTAAAGCTTTCACCAAACACAAGTTTAGTGTCAGTCTATAAATTGTATATGTTACATTTTAATTTTCTTTCAATTAAAATATTTCTATATCTTTTCATGATTAGCTATTTGTTTCATGGTTTATTTCAAATCCCCAAGTCAAGTGTAAATCCCAGATATTTGGCCATTTTCACACATTTTTGTGTTTATGATCTCTAGCTCATTTTCACTCTGGTCAGAGAACATACTTGATATTCTTTCAATCCTCTTTACTGAGAATTTTTTATGGTCTAGGAAATGATATACACTGTTGATTCTACCATAAGCCATCAAAAATAATGTGAGTATATATGAAAATGTATATATTTTATATATATTAGGTCAAATTGACTGATAGTGATGTTTATGCCTTTTATACACTATTGATTTTACATTATTTATACCATTTTCCAAAATTAGTTTTGCAATCTTCATGCATAATTTTGGATTTATTTAATATTTAGAAAAAATTCTAATAGTATTTACCTAGTATATTTTGAAGTTATTTTATTAAGTACATAGCTATGAACTGATCCTTTTATCATTATATTATATCCTTATTTATCCCTCTTTATCCCTGATAATATTCCCTATTCTGAAGTCTACTCCCCCTGAAACAATGCCACTAAAGTTCTTTTTAAAATTTTTATTGTGTTGTTTGCATATCATTTTTCAATTCTTTTATTATGCTTTTAACTTCCTTACAATTTTATATGTAAAGCATGTTTCCTATAAAGAGCACGTAGTTGGTTCTTGCTTCTTTTTTTAAATCCAAATTAACAATCTGTATTTTTTCATTGATGTGCTTAGACCAGAGGTGGGAAAACTTTCCTGCAAAAGGCCAGATCATAAATATTTTCATGTTTCCAGGCCGTTAGGTCACGTCCCAAATAATCAGTTCTGTCAGTGTAGTGTGCAAGCAGACATAATCAACGCACAAACAAATGGGCCAGGCCAGATATAGCCCTTGGGATGCAGCGTGCTGACCCCTGGTTTAGATCATCGACATTTAATGTGATTATTGATATGGTTGGGTTAAAATCTTCCCAGCTGTTTTCTGTTCATTTCATCTGTTCT
The DNA here is from genome assembly GCF_987537825.1 of Furipterus horrens. Lineage (NCBI taxonomy): Eukaryota > Metazoa > Chordata > Mammalia > Chiroptera > Furipteridae > Furipterus > Furipterus horrens. The sequence continues at coordinate 11,446,459 of NW_028327177.1, read as the reverse complement.
ATGTTTATTTTTTTCTGCTTCTTTTGGAAGGAGTCTTCTTTTATTGTTTCATTTTATATTTACAATTAGCTTATAAAACAGAAATTTTATAACTAGTCTGTCCCCCAGTAGAGGTTTGTGGACTTATTTACTAAAGTGTACTTAATTGATTGTGCCAAATAGTATTATGGCACTTTAGTTGTAATTGAAGGACCTCAAACAATAAACTCTCAATGCATCTCTCCTATTCATTGTACTAATTTTGTATTATATTTTCCTTTTCATATGCTACATTCAGACAAATGTTATTTTCTAAGAGCAGTTAAATAGGGGGAAATTTTTTATTGTCTCTTTATTTGTGTCATTTTTAAAAGAATTCATTTTTTGGTGCAGACTTATATTTGTCAGGTATCATTTTTTTGTAAGAATAATTTGTTTTAATATCTGTTATAGTATGGATCCATGGTTAATGATTTCCATCAACTTTTTTTTAATCTTTCAAATTACTTACTGCCATTTCATATTTGAAAAATATTTTTGATTTTTATAAAAGTCTGGTTCACCAGATGTGTTTATCTCCAGAATATTAAGAATTTAATCCATTTTCTTCTGATGAATAGTCTGAATATTCTTTAAAGTTTACTTGTCAATTGCAGTTTACATTCAATATTATTTTGGGTTGGTTTCAGGTGTACAGGATAGTAGTTAGGTTATCATCTACCTGACAAAGTGATCCCGCCCATATTTTCAGTACCCACCTGACACTTTACACAGTTATTACAACATTATTGACTGTATTCCCCATGCTGTACTTGACATCCCTGTGACTGTTTGGTAACTACCTATCTGTGCTCGTTAATTGCTTCACCTTTTTCACCCAGTCCCCCAACCCTCCTTCTCTCCGGCAACCATCAGCCTGTTCTCTGCATTTATGCGTCTGTTTCCATTTCGCTTGTTCATTTATTTTGTTCTTTAGATTCTACGTATAAGTAAAATCATATTGTACCTGTCTTTTGACTTATTTCACTTAGCATAATACCCTCTAGGTCCATCCATGTTGCTGCAGATGGTAAAATTTTATTCTTTCTACAGCCAAGTAATGGAAAGTCCGCCTATTCTTATCTTAGTTCAAAACTCTGCAAAGTGTCTACTTTTTTCTGGTTGTCTTCTAGGTTTTTCTCTTTGTCTTTTGTTTTTAGTAGTTAAAAAATAATGTATCCAGATGGCTTTTGTTGGAATTGTGGTATTTATTCTGGCTCATGCTCTGCAATCTTCTTATATCTGTGTTTCTGGTCTTTCATTGCTTCTTGGAAAATTCTCCACAATTGTCTTTTCAGTTATATTTCCTTTGCTCATGCCCTCTCATTTCTCCCTATGGCTATCAATCAAATGTAGGTTAAATAGTTTAATATTTTCCAAGACGTTTAGTTTCAGTATCCCATTTTTCCCCCATCTTAGTTCTCTTTATATTTCGGTTTGGGTAATTTCTATTCACCAGTCTTTACATATCTGACTCCTTCTTCAGTAGTCTCAAGTCTACTGCTTGCATATTTTTATAAAGATATATACATACCTGAGCTTGGGTATAATTCATGTTGTACAAACTTTCACGTGGACTGTAAGTCAAGATAGTAATTATTCTCAGTTTGAGTTGTATTGTTGCTATGGTTGTTCTCAATGTACCAACATTTTCAGAGTCATCTAACATAACTTTGTGTTTAGAATGAGACATTGTTTTTCTCAATGTTGGCTTTAATTTCAGCTTTAGTTCTTATCTCCGACACTGTCTTACACAAGGTCCCCATTCACCTTTTTCATGCTTCCCGTCCACAGACTGTTGTTCTTGTTACTTAATACATGCTAGCTGAGGTAGTTAGGGCAGTAGGGAGGCATTCTAGCTTTCTTTAGTTCAACATAAATCTTAGTTAAGCACTTTTTTTTTAATGTATTAGTTAGGTGCAGTCAATAAAGAGAGACCTCAGAGTAACATGAAATGAAAAATTTTATTATAAAGAATGATTAAATATGGACAAAAAATTAAATATTACTAGGAGATAAAAGAAAACTCAAAAGAATATCCTTGGGTTGAAACACAATTTAAAGCGTAGGCTCTTCCCCAGCTGGGACTGAGTCATCATTGAAGTCATTCTGACTGCACCTCACTCGACAGTGGGGAAATCTCCTGGGTTACTTCCAGACAAGGGACTCTCTATAGTTGGTAGTGGCATGCTTGAAGAATGAGATTGGTGGGCAATGAAGTATCAACTGGGAATGGCATGTAGGATGTTCCCGCTAGAATGCCAGCAGACCACATTTGGTGAGCTGGACCTGCTTCCTAGGGTGCTGATGAAATTTGCTATGAATTTGCCTTTAGGGGTGGTTTTGAACTTGCTGGAAGGCTAGACAGAGCACGAATTGGATTCAAGAGAAAGTCCCTGGGAAGCAGTGAGCTGAGGAGGAGAAGGATATATTAATTCCTCTGGGAAGCTGGCTGGGAGCTTGTAGAACCAGGAAACTGACCGTGGTGACACTACTGCCCGTGGGGGAGCCAGGTGGACCATCCATGGGATTCCATGGGAATCTGTCCACATGAGTGGCTACTCAGCTTACCAGGAAATTGGATGAAGAACCTATAGAACTTGCACAGACATAGCACTTGGGGACAGCCATTGGACTTGCCTTAGGGTGTCAGGTGAGGCACCTGTGGAACTCTGTTGTGTGGGGGAAGAATTGCTAAAGGACAAGGAAGCCAGCTGGGGCTGCAGATCTTGCTGGGGACTCTAAGTGGAGCTGCTGAACTGTCCAGAAAACCGGTCGGGCTGTAAAACCAACTGTGAGAAGTGCTGGTGGAATTCACTGAGCTCTCCCTCCCTGGTGCCGGGCACACCTGCCCCCTTCCCCAGCAGCAGGACACAGAGCGCTTCAGAACCAGGGCCTAAAGCCCCATTCTTTTAGAGTGTCCCTCCAGTGCCCTCTGCTGTTAAAACTTTTTTAAAGTTCAGTATCACAGGGCAATCTGGTGAATTTGGGGCTGATAGGTAAGAAATGAATAAAGGCTTCAGTGTATCCATTGGTCTCAACCCTGAGAGCAGGATCCAATCAATCACAGACCTCTCCTTCTGAATCTATCTCCTGGGACACTGACAGTGTCATTTAGGGTCCAGTCAGGAGATGGAAACCACACAGTCATATGAAAGAATTATGAACTATGTCCAAAGAATGGACTACTAAGAAAGAAAACAATGCTTACTGCTGAGAGAATAGGAAGACAGACTCCAGATGCGAATAACCCTTTGCATGCCTGGAATTCTGAGTTCATTGGAGGGTGTGGGGTTCCGGCACATGCTTGCTAAATTGCGTTTGGCCAGAGCTGACCCACAGTCTGTGGCCTGAAGCAGGTGGGTTGGAATTATAAGCTGGGACCAGCAAGCTAGTAACCTCCCACCAGAGCACTAGCAACCCAAGGATGGTGGACAGAGATTCGTGGACCAGCAGTGGCAGCCAGAGATATTTTTTTCCCCAAAGCATTTCAGCAGGCTGAGGCAGGTGGGCAGAACATTCACCAGGAAGCTGTCAAGCTGTCAGCTGGGTGTGTTGTTGAACTTCCAAGGAACCTGGCTAGACAGCAGCTGGAGTCACCAAAAAGTCACCAGGAAGATGCAGTCAGAGGGGAGGGTGCTGTGACACTGGGAAGCTGCCTGGGGGGTCCAACAGGAGGATCAGAGAAGGTGCCTATGGGGGCATTTCACACAGGAAGCTCCCAGCAAAGACATCTGCAGAATGCCACTGACACTCATCTGGTGTCCTCTCACCAGCCCCTCCACCAGCGCAAGAAGACATAGTGCACCCAAAACAAGGGGAGAGGAAGGCTCCTCCCCTTCCCGTGTTCTTTAAAGGGAAAAAAAAGATGTTTCCGTGTTAGTCAGGATGGGAAAGGATGCATTTGCAGTTGAGAGTCTGTGAATCAGTGACTGGAACATTGGAGCCTCATGTAAGTTCTTCTCGGTGATTCTCTCCATTAGAGACCTGGGTCCTGGATGTATCCCTGACACTGCTCTAGGTAAAGGTTTTCTGTCCATTCCATTAGCTGCAATGGGTCTTGACTTTGTCCTGAGGTTTAGAAGGGGTTAGATATTTGTCCTTCACATGCTTCAGGATAATACGGGATGGGGGTGGGGGCGCTTCATGCTTCCTACAGCAGCCTTTTGCCCCGTCCACTAGGCCCGTCTCAAGGGGAGCCTGTCTCAGCTCTCTGGCCTTGCCCCTAGTTTCTCTTGTGGACACTCAGTGAGATGCTTGCCGAAGAGTCTGCAAGTGGGTGGGTATCCCCCTCTGTCTGTGCATATCTGGGCTCCCATACTGTTACACTAGTCTTCAGTCAGTCATTCTGTGGACAGTTTTAGCCCAATTCTTCCTACTGTCTGGGATGCCATCCAGAAGGTAGCAATAAGTCCAGGTACACAAGTCCTCTCGTCCAGTCCTGCCTTTGGTGCCTAGCTGTCCTTTAATTTGGGATTATAGTTGGTTTCACTGTGACCTCAGCTCTCCAACAAATTCAGGAAAGTTGTGATGTATATGTTAAGTTGGAAGCTATGCACTTTCTTGTTTTTTACGTTATGAGGGGAAGTAGAAAAACCTACCCACAAATGTGCAGGGTGGGCAAAAGTAGGTTTACAGTTGTGCATACACAAAACGGAGTTTATTCTTGTATTCTAATTTGTTAATTATTGTATTATTTCTCCATATGAGCAAGTGTAAACCTATTTTTGCCACAGCCAGTATATTTGAAGACAACTGAAAAAATAAATACACATAGCACTTTAAAAAAACAAAAACCTAAACCATTTCTTACACACCCAAACTGGAAGTTTATGAGATCACCATGATTTCCTTTATCTGAGCACACTGCTTATTTAATATCCAGTTAAAATGTACTCTTTTAAGTTTAATACAGTAGATTTATGTTTAATACCAGCAGGTTTGACTAAAGCAGAACCATGATACTCATTTAAATTTCCCTTTAGAACATCTTGTTTGAATTGGACATCTATATCATAACACTAATTTTGGGTTCATTTATTTATTATTAATTTTTATTGGTGTATTCATATATTTATTTATGTACCCACATGTCTTATACTACATAACAATAATAATATTAAATATTGGAGAAATAAAAGTAAACAAAAAAGCAAGAAAGGCATATGAAAGTACCTATTCCACGTCACGACTTAGAAATCTGAATACTCTTAAAATATATTCTTTCATGTGACGTTTCTCTTTTATCTTGGTTCTCAAGTTATCTTCTGCTCAGTGCTAGGTTCTTTATATTCTCTATTCATCAAAAACTTGGCAAGCGGTTTGTACTTTAAAAATGTAATAAACCTTGCTTTTTATTTTTTGTAATCCAATATGGTTCAAATTATTCTATAATTTAGCATTGTAATAAATGGATAGCCATAAGTGTTTTCTCTTCATTGTGTTAAATATAGTCAGATCTTCCAAAACCCCTCACCTTAAATAATGTCTTTTAACTGGTCCCTATCATCCACCGTTAGCTCTCCAATTTATTCCATTGTGTTCTATTTGATAGTTCCATAAAGGAAATGCAAACCTGAACCTCTTCAAAGTTTTGCATAAAAATTAAAATAAAGTTCAAAGTCTGGAAGTTGTTCTAAAATTCCCTAATGATCTGTTTTTTACATTCCAAATTTATCCTTTTTCTGTTCATGCACTAACACTTTTTCCCATTGTTTTAAAGTGCTGTCATGCTCCTTGTCTGAGGATCTATGTGAAAGCTGCACTTTCTGGCAATAATGCTTTCTCTTCAGCCAATAATCAATATTTTCCCCAGTTTTTCCCTAATCATCTTTTTCTTCCCAGACTAAACAACATGCTCCATCAAAAAAAAAAAAAAAAAAAATCCTGTTTATTTTCCTGGCGCTACACTCCCAGAGTATTACATAATCATTCCTCATGCTCTTAACACTGGTAAGAATTTGTGTGTTACTGCCATCCCTACTAGACTCTAAGGAAAGTGAGGGCAGAGACCGTGTCTAGGTGTCTAGCTTCAATCTTAACTTAACTCAGATCTGGTATGCGGAGGGTGGTCAAAATTTTTAAATATATTTTAATGTGTAAAACAATAAAACTGTCATCCAAACACATGTTTGCTCTTCCTTTTCTAATTGGCTGAGTTTTTAAAACCTATTTTTAGTATTGTAGGTTTTTTGTAACCCTTGATTTACCCTCTTATTTCTTCATAGTGTGACTTAGCGTGTGATTCTCAGTTGCTCGAATTATTGTCTCAGTTCAGTTTGTGTCAACAATTATGTTTGGTCACTGATAATGGACTGTTTTTCTGACAGGTGAATCTCACATTCAGTGACTAAAAATCCAGAAAAATTGCAAAAATCATTAAAAACACTCAAGAATTCAGCCAATTTCAATGGGAGAAGAGATGCTGCAGAGACCTTGGACATTAAATAAGAAAAAAATAAATAGCTATATCTTAATGTTTATTCTCAACAAATAGAGTCTATAAACAAATAAACCTTACCACCACAAAATAAATAAATAAAAGTCACAATAACTAAAAGTATCAAATCAAAATATGGTCAAGAACACTGACGTTTTGGCCATGTAATTAATCCTATCAGTAAAGAATGAAAATGTTATGCTATTAAGACACTACATGACATAATCTGTGTGGGAAGGAATTTAATGAGATAAGAAGAAATCACAGTAACTCAATTTAAGAATGATAAAATTACAGATGATATTCAACAGTTTAAGAAATTTCCCTCTGTAGTTAGATTATGGGACTGGTATGATCCACTCCTAAAAATCTTTATTGTTTCCCAGTTAAATCTAACCAGGGCTTAAACTACTCTGTGATTTAAAAAGACAAAATAGGAAATCTAGCTTACATGGCTGCCCTGCAATGTTACTTAGAAATCTGTAATAGACAGAGACCTGCTGATGGTTTTTAAGAAAGGGTTAATGATGGAATAACTGTGATTCTAAGAGCTAAGGAACTATATTTCCCACTAAGCCATAGTGAGCACACTACATACAGAAGCCACAGGCAATCTCTGTCACAAAGTTGTGTGGCTGCTTTCATGGGAGAGTTGGGCTTGGTTCCATCATGTAACGTTTCCCAGATTAAGAAGGTGGTAAATATCTGGAGATGAACAGGGTTTTCTATATGTTCCTACCAATGTTTCTGGGGTGTGGCAATTTCTAGATATTGTGGGAAAATGAATCAATTCAAAGAAATCGATGAACTAATATTTGAAAGCATAAATAAATATGCCTTCAGTATAAACCTTGTACCAGGTACCAAGTGGAAGTGGGATGAGAAAGCAAGATATGACCAATGCTGGTCAAAGGCTCACAAATACGTAAGGAAATTAGTACAAGATGCCTAAAATGAAGGCATCTATGTGAGTAAATAAAAAATGATTCCTTTCAGAGTGTCAGTGAAAAGATTCTTTGTGTAGATGGCAATAACTTAATTTTTATGTGAGTACTTAAGCTTTCTGAGGGTTATATTCCACATTGTAAAGTGGGAATGATATTAATAACTCCAGTGAATACAGCACAGAATCTATACCAAACTAAAATGAGAAGAAAAGTGTGTGAATACTGTCTAAGCCTTTGTTGCCCAATAGAAATATTGTATGGGAACCATATATTTTCTTTCCATTTCCTAGTGGTCATATTAAACACATGTGGAAATACACAGATGATATAAACTTAAGTATTATTATTTTATTTCACCTAAAATATCTAAAATGTTATGAATTAACATATAATTAATATAAAATATAAACAAAATATTTTACATTCTGTTTTTCATACTGTCTTTGAAGTCCAGTATATATTGTATTTTATATTTCCAAGACATCTCTATTCAAGCAAGCCATATTTCAAGCACTCCATGGCCACATGTCATTAGTGACCACTGCAATGGCTACTACATCTCTAACCTGGAGAGTCACAAAAGGGTTCAATGAATTTAGAGAGAAAAATCATAGTAGAGCTGGTCCTTAAGTGGGGATGTGAAATGATGTGGAGAGATAAGAAATTGATTGTAGTCAATAAACTCAGCAGTTTTCCTTTTCCCATTTTTTCCCCATACTTGGCACATGCCTAACTGTAGTATCATGAGTGTGCTTCTATTTCTTTTCTCTTTGAAGATAATGCAATCCACAATGAAGGAAGAACTTACTTATCTCAAACGTGGTTCCAAGCAAAAGGAGATCATTGCCAATCCTAACATGTGCAAGATAATCTGTTGCCTTTGTTTTCTGAGGTTTGTTATCTATCTTATTCTTTAACTTTCAGAGAACTCTACCAACACTATGAACTTAGACTTTTATTCTAAGATGAAGCAGATGTGCAATTAAAAATAATAATAAAATCAAGAGCTAGTATTTGAGAGGAAATATGTTTTGTAGACATTTGAGGAAGCTGAAGTTCAAAAATTATTAGCAGAGACTAGGGAGTTTCATGGAAGACTTTCGGGCAATGTTTTAATAAGATCAGAGCTGATGGTAGCACATTTCAGACAGGAAGTTCAACCCTAATTACATTAAGAAGTAATATTTTATTGTACCATGTTTCAAACCACAAGACTATATTAGAATTTTAGCTAATGCTATGACATAGGGTGAGCTGCTTAACTTCTTCAATTTTAAAGAAATGAAAATAATATGCTTCTCAAAAAAGTTGCTTCCAACCTCCAATAAATATGTAACACTTCTAGACAGTATAAATCCAGAAGCAAACAACACAGATCAAGTCTCTCTTCCCATGAGTATGCCTTCTAGAAAGAGAAGACAAATAATAATATGTCGGGGCAAATGTCATGATAAAAAAATAAAGACTTTTAAGGAAATAAGGAGGATTAAGCAAGAAGAAAAGGAAAAGAAAGAAAGAAAAAGAAAAAGAAAACCCCCAAAACAAAACTAAAGCCTCATAAACAGACAACAGTATGGTCATTACCAGAGGGAAATGGGGATGGGAGAAGTAATTAAGGTAAAGAAGATAAATGATGATGAAAAGAGACATGACTTGGGGTGGCGAACATGCAATACAATATACAGGCGATGTATTATAGAATTATATGCCTTAAATATGTATAATTTTATTAACCAAATATAATCCCAATAACTGGGGGGTAAAAGCCTGGAGTGACATTAGACAAGATGATTAGGAAACACCTCTCTGTAAAGACAGAAAATTGAGGACAGGGCATTATAATATGAGCAACACTGATATTAGTGCCTTGAGTTTTGTGCCCTGGAAAGAAATTCCCTACAGGTGAACATCTGTCCTGCCACTTAATGGCTATGCAAACTGAGGGAGATTCTATTGTAGCTTCTTCATGTTGTCATTTCCTGTCCAAGAAATATAGACAATAGTTATACCTATCTCCATGGCTTGTTCCAAGGATGGATTAAATGTGTGATTGTGAGAGAAATCATTCAGGAAATACCTGTCACAGAGTAATAGCTCATATAGAATATTATATAAATGAAATCATACCACATGTAACCTTCTGAAGTGGCCCTTTTTCTATTCAGCATAGTACTTGTGAGATCAATTCAAGTTGTCATATGCATCAATAATTTGTCCCTTTGAAGACAGGGTAGTATTCCATTGTATGTATGTATACAGCTTTTTTCCTAGCTTTATTAAGGTATACTTGACAAATAAATATGCTACATTTTTAAAGTATACAACATGTTGTTATATATATTGGGAAACAATTAGCATAATGAAACTAATTAATGTGTCCATTACCTCAGACAATTTCTATTTGCAAACAATCAAAATATACTCTCTTAGAAAGTTTCAAGTAAAAAATATAGTATAATTAGCTATAGTTACCATCCTCTACATTAGATTTCCGACTTAACTCATCCTGCATAACTGAATATTTGAACCTTTAGACCAACATTTTCCCATTTCCTTCACCCTTCTGCCCCTAGTAACCACCAGTATACTCTCTGATTCTACAAGTCTGACATTTTTAGATTCCCACATCAATGAGAGCATGCAGTATGTGTCTGGTTTAACTCACTAAGCATAATGTCCTCCAGGATTATCCATGTTGTTGCAAATGACAAGATTTCTTCTCTTAAAGGTAGGATAACATTCCATTTTGTATGTGTATCTATTATTTCTGTCTATACATGTAATATATAATATCTTCTTTGTCCATTCAGCTGTCAACAGACAGATTATCTTGATATTTTGACTATTGTGAATAATGTTGCAATGAACATGGGAGTGCAGATACTTCTGTGAGATACCGATGTCATTTCCTTTGGATATAGATCCAGAAACAGGATTGCTGGATCATATGGAAGTTCTTTTCAATTTTTTGAGAACCCTCCATACTGTTTTCCACAGTGGCTGCACTGATTTATTGATAGATTCCCACCACCAGGGTGCAAGGGTTGCCTCTCTCCACATCCTCACCAAATTTACCTTTTGTCTTTTTGATAAGAAAATCACAAGTATGAGGCGGTATCTCATTGTGGTTTTGATTTGCATCTCCCTGATGATGAGAGTATAGAATCCTTTTATTCATTCGCTATTTGAAGGACATTTATATTTTTTCTAGGTTTTGACTATTGAAAACAAAGATGTTATAAATATCCTTGTATGGGTATTTGCATTCCTTTAAGATAAATATCCAGGAGAACTTCTGAGCCAATTGTTAGTATATGCTTAACTTTATAAAAGTACTAAACTCTCTCCACATTGGTTGCAATGGTTCTACATTACCACCAGTAACGTGTGAGAGATCCAGCTGCCCTGCATCCTTTCCAGAACTTAGTATTGTCTGTATATTTTTTATGTTTTCCATTAGGTTTGGAGTGGGATCTACTGATGGATTTATCTACATTTTTTCATAATGACTAATGATGTTAATCATCATTATACGGGCTTGTGGCACTCATATATCTTCTTTGATAAAGGGTTCTTTTGCTCATTTTCTCTTTGAATTATTTGCTTTTTACTCTTGGGTTTAGAATTTTCATCATATACTCTGGATGGAAATCTTCTGAAAGATACGCAATTGGGAAATATTTTGTTCTAGTTGGTGGCTTGCATTTTAACTTTCTTCATAGGGACATTTACACAGCAAGAGTTTTTCTTTTTTTTTTAATAACTTTCTGTTTATTGTGTTTTTTTTTCTGCCTATGCCTTGTTATCTTGTTGAGAACACTTTTGCCTAACCCTAGATCAAAAAATATTTTATATATTGCTTTCTTCTAAAGTCATTATAGTTTGAAGATTTACATTAAGATCTGTATTCCATTTTCAGTAAATTTTGTGTGAAGTATGAAGTCAAGGACAGTAGAGTCTTGCTCTGGCAAATCATTAATTTAGAAAAATCAGAGAGAAGTTCGGTAGATCAGTAAAGAAATACACCAGAAATCAGTCTGTGGGATCCAGAACTAAGCTATGGGCAAAGTGTAGTATGAGAAATAATTAATTCATCAGGTTGGCAAACTAGAGCTGAGCACACAACACTTCGCTATATTAAGAGGAGAAACTGTATTGAAATAGTTAAAAACTTCTGTACTGGATAATCTGTAAAGAACATTATTATTTCCTAAACAAGTGGATGTTGATAGAAATAAAATAAAATAGAGACAGGAGAAATACAACCGTGAGTGTCTGAAGAAATAATAATTCTCATTCAGGTTCCATTATGTCCTTTGAACATCTGCTGGAACCTAGCATGGTAATAAGACTTCAAACAATTTAGCATCAAATGTCTTCATATTCAGAATCTGAATGCATTCAAATCAGTGGCTCCGTTAAAGGAGTTCCTTTTCTGTCTACTTGATTAATGATCAAAGGAGTGCATTCTGTCAGTAGTACCCAGCTCTATCAATCAGATGTGTTTCTGCCTCATCAAATAAAATTCTCTCCCATCACAAGTCAGAGGAAACCATATGGTCATTTGTTATTCATTTTTCTCAACCAGAATCTAAACATTTTCTATGTTAAGGGAAGAGCCCCCATACTCTCCCCCCACAAACACTGTAAGTCTTTAAAAGGAACAGAAGATAACACACATTATAAAACACTAAAATTGGAGGCTATACCTACTTTCCAGGTCACCCTTGCAGATACCCTCAGGTTTCTGCAATCAGATTTACTTATCTGAAATTTAAATGGTATCTACACGTGCATGAAGGAAAGAACTCTAAGCCCTTTCCACCTTTACTGGCAGAATAACAGCAAAAGTATTTCTTCCCATGGAACCAGTTCTGAAGTTCAAGGCCAAAAAATTCAGTCAAATCCTGACAAGAAGGCAGATATTATTTGGGAGAACGGAGATTATTCTTGATTCATGTAGACAGAAAATAACTGTCTATGGACATGAAAATCTTGATATAGGAAGAGTTGCCATAGATACTTCATTAAATGTAACAGCTTTACTAGCTAGGGTAGATTATAATTATTTTCCTTTATCAATTTATTTTTATAATGTATGTAATTGTGGTGTTGTACAACACAATCCTCAGGATTACCAGAATCTGCCTTTCAATCAAATTGCTCTGTGTCTATGAATAAGCTCAATCTTTGAAAGTAGTTAAGACAACGAATTCTCCATTGCAATAACTCAAATGCAACCCATATTCAGCAAATATGAAGATCCCCCAAACCTGCCACCCATCCATTGAAACCTGTAAGTGCATGCATTGGATAAATGGCAACCTTCAAAGATCCTGCATGAAAATCAATCCTGCGATAATGCCAACTGTGTCTTTTGACCATTTAGCATCTTCCATGACAGATTTTAGTCATTCCTATTGAGATTTAAGAGCCCAACTCAATAACATCATCATACTGTAATTACCAGACTGAAGAGTCTATTTTAGTAATTTTCAAAATTACTTGCATTTTCCTCCTCTATGTAATTATTAATGATTGATAAAGGAATTGTGTTTTGAACATTGTCAGGGTACGTCATAAAAGAATGGGACTCAGGATACATACAATCAATCAACTCCAACGTACCCCCTTAGACATTAGATTATTTTGTATAGACCCTAACAAATAACTTTTGGTGTCTTAAATTTATGTAGGGTATGTTACTGTTAAGGTTGGTTTTCCACTGATCCCTAAAAAACAAAACAAAACTATTTTCAACTACTGAGTCTAGCACTTTAATATTAAAATATCTGGTTAGAGTAACTATACCCATAAATTCACTACGATTATTTTCTTCTAGTATACATTCCTCATATTACATTCACACACGTCTTCTCAAACATCATTTAACCAACTTGTGCAATCTTTTGCCACGTATGACTTCCCTCCTGGGACAGGTATGCTTGCAAGTCTAGGGTTTGCTGGGATCTGACTCTAGACAAAGGTCTGTTCTTCATGAGATGCTACCAAATGAACAGAAAATTATTGTTACTCTAATTTGAAAATTCAATATTTTATGATATTTTCCCAACTTTAAAAAATATTTAATATAGTTTTAAGCATAGTAGCAGGTGTTTCTGTAGAAATTGGTAAGCAGATAATATTTGCATAGAAATACAAATAACCTAGAATAGCCACAGCAAACTTGGAAAAATGAAGGATTTATATGACTTATATCTTTCAAGGGTCACTTCCAGAATAATCAAGAATAACAATAAAGGTTAGATTTGGACTGAGAGAACTTTCTCTTCCCTGTCAGATAAGATTACCTCTTCCTTGTTGAGAGTCCTGTAATAGTTATAACTATCATACGTTTCTTTGTGTGTTATAGACTGAATTTGTGTCTCCACAAAATTTACATGTTAAAAACCTAACCTCCAATGTGATGGTAGAGAAGGTAGGATCAATGGGAAGTGAATAAGTCATGGGGGTGGACTCCTCTTAAATGAGATTAGTGTTCTTATAAAAAAGACCCTAGGAAGTTATCTTGTTCCTTTTCACCATGTGAGGACACTTTGAGAAGACAGCTTTCACCAGACACTGAAGACCTGCTGGGGCCTTGATCTTCGATTTCCTGCCTCTGAAACTGTGAGAAATAAATGTTTGTTATATCAACCAATCAACGGCATTTCTTGTTATAACAGTCCCAACAGAATAAGACAATAAGGGAATACAAGTAATTTTCTGCCACATGTGGTCATTTAAACTAAGCTTCCCCCTGAAAGCTGGGATCAATTGACAGGAGTGTAAATGAGATGCCATAGACAAACTAATTCTTCTGAATTTTGTGTTTAATGTGCTAAGTGGTTAAACTCTTTTTTTTCAATGTTTTGCAGCATGTATATAAAAATAGCATTGATTATATATGTCCGCTTTTTTAGTTCTTTTAACCGTATAGTGATTTTGTTCTTAATTGATTTTTAGTGTATTGTTGATTTCTTTGGATGTTTTATGTTAATAATTGTCTTGTCCTTTTCAGTCATCATGCTTTTGGCAAGCACAATGTTGAATATTAGTGACAAAGAGCACCCCTGTTTATTCTTTATCTTAGAGGGAGAGCATGCACTCCCTCAGTATCAGATATAAAGTTAGGTGTAAGGATTTCAAACATGTCATTCACCAGGAACACTCCTTGTTTCGTGTTTGCTAAGATAGTTGGATCTTATTTGAGTAGACATTAAAGTTTGTCAAATGCATTTTCTACACCTGGGGAAATATTTACATGGATTTCTCTTTTATTCTGTTAATGTAATGAACTGCATTAATTTATATCAGAATATGAAACCAGTGTATATTTCAGATTAACACCATCCTTTTGTTATATAGTATTACTTTATACATTGCTAAATTTGATTTAAGGGGTTATTTTGAAATTTTTATATGTCTTCATCCATCCTTTCTTGAAATAATATTTCCATCAAGTATTGCTATCCAGAATAAGCTGGTTTTATTGAGTTGTGAAGTATTTTCTCCTTTATTTTTATCAACAATTAAAAAAAATAAGATTGGAAATAATTCTTAAATGTTCAAAGAATGCATGATAGAAGCCACCTGGGTCAAGATTTTTTTTTAGTACAAAGGGTTTGAATTATAAATTTAATTATTTTCCTGATATAGAATATTCTTTTATTTAATTTATTTTTTAATTGTTTTTCAATTACAGTTGTCCCATTTTTCCCCCATTGCTCCCCCCAACCCAGCCCATCCCTTCTCCCACAGTCATTCCCCTTCTCTCCATCCCCCTCCCCCTGATAACTGTTATTCTGTTCCTTGTTCAATTTTGTTCATTTGTTTGTGTTGTTCATTAGTCTCCTGTAATAGGTGACAGCACCAGGTATTTTTCTTTTGCCACCTGGCTTATTTCACTAAGCATAATTCTCTCTAGTTCCATCCATGTTTTCGCAATGGCAGGAGTTCCTTCTTTCTTTCTGCTGCATAGTATTCCATTGTGTAAATGTACCACAGTTTTTTAATCCACTCATCTACAGATGGGCACTTAGGCTGTTTCGAGCACTTGGCTATTATAAACAACGCTGCTATGAACATAGGGCTGCGTAAGTTCTTTTGAATTGGGGTTTCAGGATTCTTCAGGTATAATCCTAGCAGTGGAATCACTGGTTCAAAAGGCAGTTCCATTTTTAGTTTTTTGAGGAAAATCCATATTGTTTTCCACAGTGGCTGCATTCCCACCAGCAGTGCATTAGGGTTCCCTTTTCTCCACATCCTCAGTGTTGCTGGTAAGTTGCTTAAAAATAGTTATTATTTTTAATAAAATGAGACACTATTCTATTGTTTTAAAAACCTACTTGTGTTGGTGGTTTACTTAGTGAAACTGATCCAAATGTTTGGCTGCCATTGCACTGCCATTTACTAATTCGAGGCATGGCACTTGGAGGACATTTAAGAGATGTTTATTGTTGGGTGAGTATACCCAAGCAGGGTATTGGTAGTATCTGCTTAGAAGGTTACACTGCCAGTTTTCTATTTTAGCCTGTAAATGCTGCCCTCAAGACTGTAAAGGAGGAAAGAGGAAGGACATCTCTAAAATCAGAGAAGGAAAACTCTGACTCCAAAAAACCTCCGCTGCCTTGCGGCATACCTCTTCAGGGGAAAGGCTAAGGGAGTAAACCCCGACAGAAAATCCGGAGCCGGAGTCCCTAAGGCGGTTTGACATTGTAGTCAACACCGGCAACTCCTGCGGCGCACCTGAAGCCAAGCTGTATTGACTTTGTCTTTCCCTTGGACCCTTCAGCTGCGAAGAGAGGGGGGGTCTGCTGCATGGGCAACAGCAGACCCTCCATATCACCCTGCCCGGGCTCTGTAGCTTCAGTTTCACTTGAGAGGACACTCCAGCGTCATCGCAAGATGTCGACTCAACACGGGAGGAGACAGATACCGGTTATCAGCTCATCCGATTGGCAAAGGAAACGAGCGCCAGGGGTCTCCTCTGACGGTGGGAGAGGTCATCGCACCTCACTGGACAGCTACCGTCTTGCCATGGCTCGCCTGCCCCACTGGGTGCGTGGGGATCAGAGAGGCGCCTCTCGAAAAGTGGGCCACAAAACACCCGCACCAGTTAATTCCAAGCAAACAACAAGAAAGAAGCCTCCGGCTCTTCGCCTCGCTAGCTGGAACATCAGGACCATGTGCCCTGGACTTACTGCAGACCTTCCGTGGATCAAGGGTGCCAGGAAAACCGCTGTCATCGATAGGGAACTGGCACGACTAAACATCGACATTGCGGCTCTACAGGAGACCCGGTTGGCCGACAACGGAACTATCAGAGAAACCAACTACACCTTCTACTGGCAAGGGAAGTCTCCAGACCAACCAAGACAGCACGGTGTTGGGTTCGCTGTGAAGAACACGCTTGTTAACTCCATAGAGCCACCCACAGGAGGCACAGAGAGATTACTTACCCTCCGATTGTCAACAACTTTCGGCCCAGTCAGCATTCTTAGCGCGTACGCCCCAACCCTCTGCTCCACCATCGAAGAGAAAGAACAGTTCTACCATGCACTGGACGAAGCGTTATCCAAGATCCCCAGAAGTAACGCTCTCTATCTCCTTGGATACTTCAACGCAAGAGTAGGAGCCGACCACATGGCCTGGCCCACCTGCCTTGGAAACTTTGGGAGAGGAAAGATCAATGAGAATGGTCAGCGACTGCTTGAGCTTTTGTGTCACCACGGCCTGTGCATGACAAACACATTCTTCAAGTGCAAAGAGATCTACCAGGTGTCATGGAGGCACCCCCGCTCCCGCCATTGGCACCAGCTTGACCTCGTCATCACCAGAAGAACGGATATTGGCAGCACCCTCCTCACCCGCAGCTACCACAGTGCAGACTGCGACACGGACCATGCCCTCGTGGTAAGCAAGGTGCGCATAATGCCGAAGAGGTTGCACCACTCCAAGATGAAGGGTCGCCCACGCATCAACACCAGTTGTGCCAGCAACCCAGTTAAGACCCAGCAATTCATCAACAAGATGGAAGATGCACTCGGCGAGGGAGTGGCGGCAGATGACATTATCGAATCCAATTGGCCACGTCTCCGCGATGCCATATACAACTCCGCCATTATTGCTTACGGGAAGAAAGAGCAGAAGAACGCTGACTGGTACGAGGCTCACTGGGAAGAAATGGAACCCGTGATCGAGGCTAAGAGGAAGGCCCTACTGGCTTACAAGGTCATGCCCACTCCCAGTACACTTCAAGCTCTACGGGCTGCCAGGAACAAAGTCCAGAAGACCGCCCGCCACTGTGCCAACACCTATTGGCTAAACCTGTGCAGAAGCATTCAGGAAGCCGCCGATATAGGCAACGCACGAGGAATGTATGAGGGTATCAAGAAGGCAACAGGCCCAATCCCCTCCAAGATCGCCCCCCTTAAGTCCAAGACAGGTGAGGTCATCACTGACCAGGAACAGCAAATGCGGCGGTGGACCGAGCACTACCTCGAGCTGTATGCAACGAAGAACACCGTAACAGACACTGCTCTTAAAGCCATCCCAGACCTACCAGTCATGGAGGAGCTAGACACCCCACCTACTGTGGCAGAGCTCGGCAAAGCCATCGACCGCCTTGCTTGCGGGAAAGCACCAGGAAGCGACGGAATCCCTCCAGAAATCCTAAAGAGCGGGAAACCAGTCCTGCTACAGCCGCTCCACCATCTACTCTGTCTCTGCTGGAAGGAGGGTTACATCCCCCAGGATATGAGAGACGCCAACATTATCACCATGTACAAGAACAAAGGAGACCGCAGCGACTGCAACAACTACCGGGGCATCTCTCTCCTCAGCGTCGTCGGCAAAGTATTCGCCCGGGTCGCTCTTGCCCGCCTGCAGACCCTTGCTTCCCGCGTCTACCCAGAGTCCCAGTGTGGCTTCAGAGCTGGCCGATCAACAGTGAACATGATCTTCTCCCTACGCCAGCTGCAGGAGAAGTGTCACGAGCAGCATAAACCACTCTACCTCGCCTTTATTGACCTCACGAAGGCGTTTGATCTGGTCAGTCGAAGCGGACTCTTCAGCTTGCTACGGAAGATTGGCTGTCCACCACATCTGCTTGCTGTGGTCATGTCCTTTCACGATAACATGCACAGCACGGTGTCCTACAACGGCGCAACCTCTGAGGCCTTCCCAGTCAGCAGCGGAGTAAAGCAGGGCTGCGTCCTCGCGCCTACGCTGTTCGGAATCTTCTTCTCCATGCTCCTCCAATACGCCTTTAAGGACTGCAGCGAGGGTGTCTTCATTCACACCAGATCCAATGGCAAGCTCTACAACCTGGCCCGTCTACGAGCCAAGACCAAAGTCAAAGAGGTGCTCATCCGTGAGATGCTCTTCGCCGACGACGCAGCTTTGACATCACACTCCGAAGAGGGACTCCAGCAGCTAGTCACTTGCCTTTCCCACGCATGCAAGGAGTTCGGACTAGCCATCAGCCTGACGAAGACGAATGTTATGGCTCAAGGCACGGGGACTCCCCCATGCATCACCATCGACGGATACACCCTGGAGGTTGTCAACGACTTCACTTACCTCGGGTCCACCATCTCGAGCTCTCTGTCAGTCGACTTGGAGGTCAATCGGAGAATCGCCAGGGCAGCCACAGTTATGGCCAAACTGAACCGGCGAGCGTGGAACAATTCCAGCCTCACTGAGAAAACCAGACTGCGCATCTACCAAGCCTGCGTACTCAGCACTCTCCTCTATGGCAGCGAGACGTGGACCACCTACGCAAGGCACGAAAGGAAACTCAACAGCTTCCACATGAGGTGCCTGCGACGCGTCCTGCATGTCGCCTGGCAGGATAAGGTCCCCAACACCGAGGTGCTGAAGCGAGCCAATATGAGCAGTTTGCATGCAGTTCTTAGTGAGAGACGCCTCAGGTGGCTCGGCCATGTCAAAAGAATGGATGCAGGCCGTATCCCCAAAGACCTCCTCTACGGCGAGCTAGCAGAAGGCAAGAGGATGACAGGGCGCCCAAAACTGCGGTTCAAAGACATCTGCAAAAAGGACATGACACAATGCTCCATCAATCTCAACACATGGGAAGTTCAAGCAGAGGACCGCCTAGCCTGGAGGCTCGCGGTCAGGCAAGGTACGTCACGCGCGGAGGCTGCGCGCAACGAGGAGGCGGTCCAGAAAAGATTGAGGCGGAGGCAGCGTCAGCAGCAGCAACAACAGCCATCTGCCTTCACCTGTACCAAGTGCGGCAGGGATTGTCACTCCCGAATTGGACTGCACAGCCATTCTCGGCGGTGCAGATAGACTCTCAAGAAGCTACGCCATCGTCTCTCGAGACGGACGGCTGCCGACGACGACGACGACGGTGTAAGTAGGTGGTCTACTTTCATTTTTTTGCATGTCCCTATCCAGTTCTCCCAGCACTTTTTATTGAAGAGGCTCTTCTTACTCCATTTTATGTTCCTTTCCCCTTTGTCAAATATTAGTTGACCAAATAGAACTGGGTTTATTCCTGGGCTCTCTAATCTATTCCATTGATCTATATGTCTGTTCTTATGCCAATACCAGACTGTCTTGATCACAGTGGCTTTGTAGTATAGTTTGGTTTCTGGCATTGTAATTCCTCCCGCTGTGTTCTTCTGTCTCAAGATTGTTTTGGCTATTCGGGATCTTTTTTTTTTTTTTTTTTTTGGTTCCACATAAATTTTTGTAGTATTTGTTCTAGGTCTGTGAAATATGTCATTGGTAATTTAATAGGAATTGTGTTGAACCTGTAAATTGCTTTGGGTAGTATGGACATTTTAGTGATGTTGATTCTTCCCATCCATGAACATGGTATTTGCTTCCATTTATTTGTATCTTCCTTAATTACTTTCTTCAGATGACATGCTATTCTTGGATGTAAATTAAGAGCTCCGTGACTCTGTGCAATTTACTTACTTTCTTTCTTTTTTTTTTTTTTTTGGCTTGTAGGCCCTTACCTGTGATGAGAATAATTTGGCAGGCTGTTTCGACAGATTGTTGTGAGAAGAAGGGTGATTTATAACTGCCTAATGAAGTACAAATAAATTGTCTTGTTATTTATTTTCTACCACATCTAACACTTACAATGAACTCTGCCACCCTTGGTTCTTCCATTTCTGATACAAAAACTGCAAGAGAACAGGTACCAAAGAAGAACAGATCAATAACCTCCAAGATACCGCAGGGTGTTAATGTTGTCCTTGGACTGCTTCCATGAAATCAAGAGCTTGTTTACATTTGTCCTCTTTAGAGAAAATACCGAGATATGTCCTCGTTGTGTCAATTCATGACCCACTTTTAATGGCTTGGAAGAATATTTAGGATTTCCTCAGGTGCACACAAGGAAAAGCTCTGGATTTAAGACCAGGGAGCACCAGTTCCAACTCATGGTCGGTACCTTATTAATCACTAAACACTGAACAAGTCATGTGTCTCCTCAAGGCTTGTTGCTTCCCTTGAAGTGGGATCAGGATCTTCCCTTCTTACCTTACAGGGTTATTAAGAGAACAATGTAAATAAAGAATATAAAAATAATTTTGAAATAAAAAAATTTTAAAACATGTTGCTATAAAGAATAAAATGTTTCATCTCAAATTCTGTTTTTGACATTTTGTTTGAGAGATTTTTTTAATAGAACCATCTATTGTTTTTTGTCATGTAGACAAAATTATATATCTTGACTACATTTCCCTGTCTGCAAATCAAAAACCATATCAAAAAGTACTAAATGAGCACCATTTATGTGCAAATAATATGTAGTTATGGCCAGAGGGACTGGTGGGGGGAGATGGCAGCTGAATGGAGGTGAGCTTCTGTCCTGCCACCTTTTATTTCATTTTATTTCCTTTAGAAAGATTTTTTTTTAATATTTTATAAAATTTTGTTTGTGATTATTTAATCTCAGGGGGACTCAGGGGAAAAAAGAGCATGTATCATATTATGCATGAAAATATTTCTTTAAAAATACTTATTGATATAAGAATATACCCTTAGAAAAGGAAAAATAAAATGTTTTGATGTTTCAGATATTATGATTGACACCATAAAGTCAGTGATAATATAGTATTTGTCAGTAATATTTTATTATTTTTAAGTGTATTTTATTGATTATGTTGTTACAGTAGTCCCAATTTTTCCCCTTTGCCCCATCTGTTCAGTACCCCCATTCCCTTCAGCAATCCCACCTCCCTTAGGTCATGTCCATGGGTCGTGCATATAAGTTCTGTGGCTTCACCCTTTCCTATATTATTCTTAACTTCCCCCTGTCTGTTTTGTACCAGCCAATTATGCTTCTTAGTCCCTGCACCATTTCCTCATTTATCCCCCTTCCCCCTCCCAGCTGATAACCCTCCAAATGATCCCCATACCTATGATTCTGTTCCTATTCTGGTTTGCTTAGTTGGATTTTGTTTTTATTTTTTAGATTCAGCTGTTGATAGTTGTGAGTTTGTTGCCATTTTAATGTTTATAATTTTTATTTCCTTTTCCTTAAGTAAAGTCCCTTTAACATTTCATATAAGAATGGCTTTGTGATGATGTACTCCTTTAGCTTTACCTTGTCTGGGAAGCATTTCATCTGCCCTTCCATTCTAAATGACAGCTTTGCTGGATAGAGTGATCTTGGTTGTAAGTCCTTATTTTTCATCACCTTGAATACCTTTTGCCAGTCCCTTCTTGACTGCAAAGTTTCTTTTGAGAAATCAGCTGACAGACTTATATGTAACTCTCTGCTTTTCTCTTGCTGTTTTTAAGATTCTCTCTTTATCTTGAACCTTTAGTATTTTAATTTTGATGTGTCTTGGTGTGGTCTCTTTTGGGTATAACTTGTTTGGGACTCTATGTGCTTCCTGGGCTTGTATGTTTATTTCCTTTGCCAAATTTAGGGAGTTTTTCTTCATTATTTTCTCATATAAGTTTTCAATTTCTTCATCTTCCTCTTCTCCTTCTGGCCATACTTTTCTGTCTCTTCATCTTGGCAGGTTCCTGTGTTTGTTTGCCTCTGTATGTCAGGTGGAGCTGTCACTCCTGTTCTAGAAAGATTTTGTTGACTGATTGAAAACACCACCCCTCACCCCTTTTCTCTCTGATTCACATATGTCTTCACTTTTAACATCATTTACTTGTTTGCAGGAGAGATGTTTGCACTCAAATATTGTTGCAAAGACATCTTATTTCCTTAGGTGCTCTTGAAGAAGATTGAGATTTAATAAAATTCTAAATGCATTATTTTACTGAATGAAAGAACAATCTGTCACATAATTTTACCTATGGTCATGAGAGACACTAAGGACTCTGAGGGCAATAGTTAGGATTTAATAAGTTAAAAATATGCGTGTATGAAATGGTTGCTGTTATTATTATAAAGAAAATTATCTTTTGCTAATATCCCATCGCTATATGCCACATGGTAAAATATCTCTATCTCTCAGGAAAAGTTTCACTGGTACTGAGTTGTTAACATTTACTTACTCACTTTTCTCCCCAACCTATCTATCTGCTCTTTTTAAGTGCCATTGATCTTTTCTCGTGTTCCCGTGGAGAATACATGCTAACCTATAGAGTTTGTTGGCAGAAAAGTCAAATAATAAATAAGTACATTTAAAAAAAATCCAAACCATTATTTAATGACATTGGCTGACTGATTTTCCCATTATTGTTTAAGTGCCTAAAAAATAGAAGATTTACCTGGAACCACAGATTTTATAGAATTGAGCTGAAGGCCTAGATTTTTTATTTATTTTACATGGGCGCAAGGAAATCCACTGAGATTCTCCAGGGAATGCTCCTGAGATGACGGCAGTGACAAGCAGGCAAGAATTTTGAGCAAAGCAGTTCCATTTTAATGTTTTTTATTGATTTTTATCTTTAGATTTCACTTTAAGAAAGCTGGAAGGGCCAATGAAGTGTCTGGCACCAGAGCAAGTGCCAGGGGACAGCTTCCTCTTGGGCAAAACTTCAGAGGTCAAGCAGTGGCATTGTCCCCTTTCTGAGTGCTCCTCCACAAATAGCCACAAAGCAGTGACACCATATCAGAGACTCCATCAACCTGGTTCACACAAGTTGCCTCACCCTGGCGATTACCTAAGGCTCCACCCCATCCAACTACGCTACTAAGACAGGGAGTCAAAGCAGCACTACCTAATATACAGAAACAAACACAGAGAGGCTACCATAATGAGAAGACAAATAAATATGGCCAAGCTGAAAAAAAGAACAAAACTCCAGAAAAAGAACTAAACAAAAGGTGATAAGCAATCTATCAGATAAAGAGTTCAAAACACTGACTATTAGGATGCTCAAGGAACTCATTGGGTACTTACACAGCATAAAAAAGACAGGTAGACATAAAGGCTACACTGAGTGAAATGAAAAATTTATAGAAAACCAACAGTGGAGTGGATGAAGCCAAGAATCAAATCCAATGATTTGGAATATAAGGAAGAAAAAAACACTCAACCAGAACAGGAAGAAGAAAAAAAAGAATTCAAGAAAATGAGGACAGACTAAGAAGCCTCATAGGCGTGCTGGAAGAGGAAGAAAAAGATCAAGAAATTGAAAACCTCTTTGAAAAAAATAATGAAAAAAATTCCCTAATTTGGCAAAGGAAACAGACATACAAGTCCAGGAAGAATAGAGAGTACCAAACAAGTTGGACCCAAAGAGGACCATACCAAGACAAATCAAAATTAAAATTCCAAAGGTTAAATATAAAGACAGAATCTTAAAAACAGCAAGAGAAAAGCAGATAGTTACCTACAAAGGAGTTCCCATAACAATGTTAGATGATTTCTTATAAGAAACTTTGTAGGCTAGAAGGGACAGGCAAGAAGTATTCAAAGTGATGAAAAGCAAGGACCTACAACCTAAATTACTCTATCCAGCAAAGCTATCCTCTAGAATGGAAGGGTAGATAAAGTACTTTCCAGACAAGGTAAAGATAAAGGAGTTTATCACCACTAAGCCATTATTACATGAAATGTTAAAGGAACTTATTTAAGAAAAAAGAAGATCAAAACTATGAACATTAAAATGGGAATAAATTCACAACTATCAACAATTGAATCTCAAAAACAAACTAACCAAACAAGCTGAACAGAGACAGAATCATGGATATGGAGATCATTTTGAGGTTATCATTTGGGAGGGGGAAGAGGGAGAATGGGGAAACAGGTATAGGGATTAATAAGTACAAATTGGTAGGTACAGAATAGACAGGGGGATGTTAAGAACAGTATAGGAAATGGAGTAGCCAAAGAACTTATATGCATGACCATGGACATGAACTAAGGGAGGGGGGATTGCCAGAGGGAATGAGGTACACCAGGTGGAGGAGGGTAAAGGGAGAAAAATTGGGGCAACTATAATAGCATAATCAATAAAATGTATTTTAATAAAGCATAGCATAGCCTTAGCAAAGCTTCAAAATGAGTGATTATCATTCTTCTCTAATTTATAAATGACATAACAAAGAAATGCAGTATCTTTTCTGATATGACATAGCTAATTATAATCAGTGGCAGATGTTTATTCTCGCTTCATGGTGTGGGATCTTCTTACAATTCTACGCTAACAGCTCCATCAACATAGCTCCAGATTTTTCCATGTAAGCAGCTGCTGAGTAGTGCATGGCAATAATGGCAGGCTCCCTGAATTGAGGCCTTTAAACATAAAGAGTTGAAATCTATGATCAGGAACCAAATACAAGAACAAGAAAGCTCAAAAAAACAACAGAGAAGATCAGAAACTGGGCTTAAGAATTTCTGTCCAAACACGCAGGACTACAGAAATATCAAACAATGGTGGAAGAAGAAAAGAGAAAGTGATTCAAGAGACAGAGCCAAGATTAAATTCAAGAAAGCCATTTTATGATATGATGAAAGGCTAGGATGCAAAATCCAATGAGAAACCTGGAATTAGTATCCAATCTCCAACCAATAAAAAAAGGGGGGGAGGGGTGCTGAAGCAGTATGGAGAGGAAATCCTGAATAATGAATGGTTCAACACCAGCAACACAACAATGCTTCATCTGTGAGCCCAGGATCAAGGTGAGCTTCTCTTGGTGCTGATTTTATTTGGAAACCTCAAGAGCTAATGCTTGCTTACTCTTCTGTTAGGTAGAAAGCCAGAGAGAGACGAGATTCCCTCCTGGTTTGCCAGGTGGTCTTAGGGTGGAGGTCTGGCTTGTGATGAATATGGTAGTAGGCAACGTCTTGATTCCAACAGGAGCAGAGAAAATCCTTGGAGAATAATAAGTGTCTTCATTAAATCAAAATATAGTAGTTTGATTTCCACCTCTTGGCTCCACTGAATGACCCTCTTACTTACGTTGAGACAGGTCAACTACCTCAATATCAGTTCTGAAAGGCTGAGAAGCTGCTTAATTGCTCATATCTTGGGGCCACTTTAGGCAATAGCAGCCTATCTACTTTTGACAAAGGACATTGAATAGCAGAGAATTATGTCCACTATAGACAAGAAATGTAATTTACCTGTAGCTAAATATTATTCTGAAACAATTTGGCAAGGTCATTTTCTTAAGGTAGACTAATTTCCTCAATTTTACTTAGCTTTTATTGCCTTCTCAAAATTCGGACACATAATATCAAACAGATGGCTTGAACCAGTGAATAAATAGGTCATAAAAGAGTTTTGTATATTTCATTGTTCTGGTTTATGGCTAAACATAGCAATCAGGCTCTGTTGAAACCTGGATAAAATTGCTAGTTTCACTTTGTTTGTGTTCCAGATGATCTGGAAGAAATAAAACTTCTCCAGGAGCAAGTGTTCTTGGAATCCCTTCTTTATGTAATTTGCCCAAGAAATCAATTCAACGTCTCTGAGGTTTTCCAAGCTATAGCTTAAAAAAAAGAGACCAGGGAGAATCATGTCTTTATTATTATTCATCCATAGGAAACATGCTAATTAGTTAGCTACCATGACTTTGCAATGGAAAGAATTCATATGACAGAGGGGAAAATAAAGGTTTAAAAACTAGAGAGAGACTGTGTGGATACCACAAATGCAGAGCTCAAATCAATGAAAACATACTATGAGCACCTATCAGCCCAAGTTCATTCTTCCCAGATGGCAACGGACCACATTCAGGTAACCTTCCGTAAGGGATTGTATTTCCTTATCTCCCCACTCTGAGAACCAGATTTTGTATTAAAATTGTCAACCATGGTCTTTTCGTACATCTAGCTGAAGAGGTTCTTTATTAGGATGTTATGAGGACCACAGAGGACTGAGACACAAGCCCATACTATATATCAGGCCATCTGAAATAGGCCTGTCCCTGGCTGGTTTGGCTCAGTGGATTGAGCGTCGGCCTGCGAGCTAAGTGTCGCTGGTTCGATCTTCCAGTCAGGGCACATCAGAGAAGGAAAACTCTGAGTCCAAAAAGCTCTGCTGCCTTGCGGCATACCTCTTCAGGGCAAAGGCTAAGGGAGTAAACCCCGACAGAAAATCCGGAGCCGGAGTCCCTAAGGCGGTTTGACGTTGCAGTCAACACTGGCAACTCCTGCGGCGCACCTGAAGCCAAGCTGTATTGACTCCGTCTTTCCCTTGGACCCTTCAGCTGCGAAGAGAGTGAGGGTCTGCTGCATGGGCAACAGCAAACCCTCCATATCACCCTGCCCAGGCTTTGTAGCTTCAGCTTCACTGGAGAGGACATTCCAGCGTCATCGCAAGATGTCGATTCAACACAGGAGGAGACAGATACCGTGTCACTCCCGAGTCGGACTGCACAGCCATTCTCGGCGGTGCAGATAGACTCTTAAGAAGCTACACCATCGTCTCTTGAGACGGACGGCTGCCGACTCGATTAGGGAAATGTGCTGACAGTGGTAGCCAGGAAAGTCAATGTTCCATGTAAAGTGACCGATGCCACTCACTCCAGCCAGTGATGTCATGCATGTTTTGTCAGAACTTCTGGTTTTTCAAGAGAAACCAAAAATATTATTTTTCAGATTCAGTTAGAGAAAAGCTAAGTGGACTACCCCTTAGTTTTAAGTTAAGCTGCCCAATGTGTAAACAGGCTATCTGAAACCAAGGACATATGAGCCCCAAATCACTGAATGAGGTCTGAGAAGAGCAATGAACCAAGGGGTATCCAGGTCTGAAGGAACCTGAGTAGTGACCTGGTTTGACAGTTCCACTAACATAGGAACCCCACTGCAATGTGATATCCCTAACAGGTAAATTGAATGTTCAACCACTGTGTGTTTTGCCCCTAAGGAAATTTACTGTTGAATATATGAAATGCTTAGGTTTATACTCAAGATATTCCCTTGAAGCAACATGAACCACTATCAAGTCCTCTATTCTGCCAGACCTAATGAGATAAAACCAGAAATTTGATAAGTTCAGTATTTGTGTGCTCCATGGAAAGATTTTTTCATCTGAAAAATGGTCACTAGAAGAAGTTTCCTTGAAAACTATATAATATATAAATTATAGTTTGTATAGTATATATTATATATTTTAATAAATACTATAGAAAATATCAAAATATTTATTTAATGCATTGTGCTAGCTTGCACTGCATCCTGGAACAGTCAAAAGACTATTCAAAATCCAAATGACACCTGTATTTTCGTTAATAGTTTTATATCATTGCCAACTTTTTAGTTGGGACACATTACTGTGGTCATGTAAGGTGCTAATATTAAGAAAGATAAATGAAAGACATACAGGTTCATTGAAATATCTTCACAACTTTTCTGAAATACTAAATTATTCCATAATAAAAAAATAAAAATTATATTTACATACAGTAAATATATGCAAATACCATAAGACTGTGGTACTCATTCGAGAAAAAGTAAATGAAAACAAAACCTAGATTGACACAGAGACACGCGAAGAGGCTACTCCAATAAGATAACCTGAGCTGTTAACTCCTGGCCTAACAGTGGAAACCACAAGTTAATTAGGTTGGTCATTCAACCAGGCCACTGTACAAATTTGCAGCTTCACCAGTTACTAATAAAAATTTTTATGAAGTTATTTACTTTCTATTATTAAGTCAACCATTCATCATGGAATATCTACTATTTTTCAAGATCTGTTTTAGGACCTAGGGGATTCAGAGATGACCTAAATAAACATAGGTTTCTGCCTTCATGGAGCTTAGAGCCCCAACAGGGGACAAAGACATTGACCTAATAAGCACACAAGTCAATTTCTGTAAAAACCAGCCTTAACATTAACAGGATAAGACGCGGAGCTGGGAAAAGAGAGGCAGCGGAGGCGGTGTTACAGCCAGAGCCAGAGCCAAAGCCAGGGCTAGAACCGCAGCCGCTCGCAGAAACAGACTGACCGGCTGGGCTGGGCCACGCCACGGCACGCAGAACCAGTCCAGCGAATTCTCCCGCGACGAGCCAGGTCCTAGAGAGCCAGGTTTTGGACTGGCCTGAGAGTCAGGGACGCGAAAGCCGATCCCAAGTCGGGCTTTCCTCGGCCTCCAACGGGGGCAAGCCTTTTTGAAGGCGCCTCCTTCAACAGCAAGACCAGGCAGCCCACCATGACCGAGAACTCCACGTCTACTCCTGCAGCCAAGCCTAAGCAGGCCAAGGCTTCCAAGAAGTCCACAGACCACCCTAAGTACTCAGACATGATCGCGGCTGCCATCCAGGCGGAGAACCGCTCTGGTTCCTCGCGTCAGTCCATCCAGAAGTACAAGAGCCACTACAAGGCAGGGCAGAATGCAGACTCGCAGATCAAGTTGTCCATCAAGCATCTAGTTACCACCGGGGTCCTCAAGCAGACCAAAGGAGTGGGTGCTTCAGGGTCCTTCCGGCTGGCCAAGAGCGATGAGCCTAAGAGGTCAGTGGCCTTCAAAAAGACGAAGAAAGAAGTCAAGAAGATGGCTACGCCAAAGAAAGCAGCTAAGCCCAAGAAGGTGGACTCCAAAGCCCCTAGCAAGAAGGCCAAAGCCACCCCAGTCAAGAAGGCCAAGAAGCAGCCAGCTGCCACGCCCAAGAAAACCAAAAAACCCAAGACTATCAAAGCCAACCCAGTCAAGGCATCCAAGCCTAAGAAGGCCAAACCAGTGAAACCCAAAGCCAAGCAAGTCCAGTGCCAAGAGGGCCAACAAGAAGAAGTGACAGTGAAGATTTTCTTGTGGACACTCTTGCCTGTCTCCTTATTTTCTGTAAACACTTTTTTCCTTTTCTCTTAGTCCTCATCTGTAGCCCCTTGCCCCTTTGTATTCTGACTTCACGGGAGACAGAATCTGATTTCTCTGAAATTAAGGAATAGTTCATTTTTCCTTAACCAGTCGTGCAAGGACAGCAAAAAACAACCTCATCTCTGTAATGATGAGAATGTCCTTATATTTTGTTCTGTTAATTTGTTATTAATCTACTTTAGGGTTTGGGGTGGGTTGGTGTTCTGTTGGTTTGTTGGTATGAAGGTAAAAGTGGGGGTTGGAAAGCAGCTTGTTCTGGCTAGTTGAGAGGGAGCCCAGGAGTTGTAAGGTGTGTAGGAGTATCTTTAAGACAAGTGAGCTTTAAGTTGAGCAGCCCTTGTGAGTTTCAAAACCTTGTTGGGGAGGAGAGGGGTGGCAGCAGCTGGACACCAAGTAGGGAGGTGGAATAAACCCGCTCTGGGCTGACTTCCACCTCCCGGTGGTGAGCGGTGGGGGATTCAAATCCAGTTTACTTATCACTTCTGTTCGTCTGTCCCTGTGGCCTCCGTATTGGTCTGGGGAGGGGAGGGGTTCTAGAAGTGACAGCTGGTCTGGGAAGCTGTGGCTACTCTCAGCTGGAAACTAGCCATGGGGGCGGGGGGGCTGTCTTTGTGCTTTGGAAAGTCTCCTGTCATGGGAGTGGAAACTTTTGGGGGAAGGTTGGGGAGTCAGTCATCCAAGTGCCTCAGTGAGCCCTATTGAAACTTGGGTTTTTCCACACAATTGGATTGTATTCCCCGGGTTTTTGGTTCCTCCTGTACAAGAGGTGGCTTTGGTGGTCTGGTGAATCTCCAGCCCTGCCATCGCCACTTAAAAACTTCCCGACCTCTTTTCCTTCTGAGTATTTTCTAAGTAGTGGTAGATGGGGGAGGGGGAGGGGGAGGGGGGAGGGGGAGGGGGCGGGGAGTGGACAGTAAGACATACTGCAGTCGTTTTTGAATTGCTAAGTAGTTTCACGGAGCTAGGTCTGTGTATGTGCGTGTAAATGTGTATATATCTATCTAGAGCTGGCATGTAGTTTCACACCCGGGAGCTGGGAGAAAAAACTTGTACAGTTGTCTTTCTCAAAATAGGAAAGTGCGCAGTTGCGCGTCATAACCCCTCCCCCCCTTTTTTTTTGGAAAGTTATGTGTGCCGGGAAGAATTTGCTGTCTTTGTAATTTTAAAACTTTAAAATAAAAACTGAAAAAAGGACAGAAAAAAAAATTAGCAGGATAGCCCATGGTTCAAAACAGTTAGTGCATATACAGAATCTGAAAGAAACATAAATTAGACTGTTCATATCTTAATCATACCTTTCAAATCAATATATAGTCCACAAGGAAAGTAGAAAATTTCAAAGTGTATTGTCCATTCTGTCTCATGATCTTTTCTTCTCTCAACTTTTATCACTATTCTTCAGAATAGTTATGCAACTCCATTCTTATGGCAGTCAGAGATTATTTCCTCTTGGACTTTTTGTTACAGGCTTTTCATGTGGAAGGAAGGGAAAAGGAAGGGACGGAGGAGGGGAGGAAGGAAGGAAAGAAAAAAAGGAATGAAAAAGGAAAGGAGGAAAGGAGGGAGGGAGGAAAAAAAGGGAGAGAAAAAGAAAAATGGTAATATCCTATTTATATCTAAAGCCACCTTTCTGTTTTTTTGTTTTGGTTTGGTTTGGTGTCTGTCACTCTTATCACCTACTTTAAATTGTTTTACCCTTCCTGTATTGTTTGTATCACTACAAGCTTCTTTAAATCATTTTTGAAAAGAATGAAAGGATGTCTGTCACCTTAACTACTACACCAGTTTCCTAGATCTGATATAACAAAATACCGCAACTAGTGTAGCTTCAAATTTATTATTATCTCACAGTTCTGGATGCTAGAAGTCCAAAATCAAGTGTACACAGGCCTGTGCTCTCTCTGGAGGCCCTAGAGAAGAATCCTTCCCTACCTACCCCACTCCCGGTGGTTGCAGACAATTCTCGGAATTCTTGACTTGTAGATGCACTCACTTCAATTTCTGTGTCCATGTTCACATGGCCACCTTCCCTTTGTGGGGGTCTCTGGCTCTGCATCTCTATACCCAAACCTCTTTCTCCTTTCTCTCATGTTAGGGCCCATCCTAATCCAGTAGTACTTTATCTTAGCTTTATTACATCTGCAAAGACCTTATGTCTAAATCAAATTACATTCACAGTACTGGAAATTAGAACTTGAACATATCTTTTTGGTGGGCGCAATCCAACACACAATATTTGCCTACTCAAATGAGTGCACAAAAACCAACATAGCTTTTCAGTGTTCATGCTTTTGGCCTAAGAAGAAAATTTTCATTTCAATGTCATTCAGCAATCATATAACCTCACTGAAAGGGAAGCACTTATTTAGAATGTTTTGATATAATATAGTGAAGTGAAAATTGCAGTGGACTTGGAGGCAGAAAACTTGGGGTTTCTATCTGAATTTCCTATTTACCATTTATCCTAAGGACCATAAAACAGAAACCATATGTCAATTGAGTTAAATTTGGCCTGAACCCCAATTGCACCCTCTGTCAAAGTCCAAAGCCCTCCCCATAACACTGATTGATTCCCAGATGCTTAGTTCCTCAGGTTTCTTTCCAACTTAGCATGCATGCTTCAAGTTTGTTGCTTCAGTGCCTCTCACTGTTAGGAAAAATCATGAAAGACTTTCAAATGGGCAAAATGATCACCAGGTGTCCTGTCTAGTATACCTCTCTGGGTTACCTTGGTCTTTCTTGTCTTTAAGCTATTTTACAGATGCATTCCCAAGTTCTCACCACTAGTATGTGGTAGAGTAAAGATATGTAATTGTTCTACCTATCTCAAAAGACAATTCCTTTAAGTATTACACTAATTTTTAGAATTAGTACATTAAAAGAAGTTATGAAACAAAGGAACATGTGTGAAATGGAATTCTGACATTGTGTATGCTGCATGTGTACATGTGTGCATGTAGGTGCGAAGGGTGTCTTGTCATCAAGTATGATGGTTTGGTAGCCAGATCAGTGATTTCCTAGAGTTCTCTCAACTCCAAAACATCAAGAAGTTCCTTTATCAGTAATCTTGGAGACACTAGTCCTGAGAAATTTTAAAAATGTATGTGTTTAATGTTTCCTAATATTGAGTGTCTAAATGTGTAGATCTATGGTAACCCCTGTAGCTCTGTCCTAAGTCCCAGGGACAACAAAACCTCAAAACATCTCTAGGTCATTCCTACTGTCAAGTTAGCACATTTCACTCACAATTGGTTCAATACTAAAGAACTGTTACTGGTATTTATTTGCTGCTTAAACCATCTTGTTTTGGGGGGGGGGTAAAAGAAGTCTCCTTGGTCTTCTGCAGTGTTCTACTGACCCATATCAAGTGTCTTTCTGGGAGAGCTATACATTATTTTCTTCCATCCAAGCCCTGAATTCCCATTGTCCTACAGAGAAGACTTCTATCTTGTTCTGGTGAATGATCCTCAACTAGCAACCACAACAAATGTTCTAACCTACCCTTGTAGCCATCACATGCGTGGAGGTTAACTTCAGCCCTAACCACGTCACTAAATAAATAAGAGTCACCTGTCACCTTCACAAACTAGCCATTGTGTGAAGGTGAAACATACTCATATTTTAAAACCTTAGGAAACTAAAGAGATGGAATGGGCCTGGAAAGTCAGATCATAAACACCTGTCAAATGTATGTTCATGACATTAAAAAAATCCCTGGACATTTATTTCCTATGTTTGAAGACTTAAAACTTAAAATTCAACTGGCCAATCACTTTGTGACTTAGGCAGTTAAATAGATTTATGATAAGATTTTTTAAAATTCAATACCAAGAACTCTTTGGCCAAAAATAATTCTGGCATCTAATATGGGGAAGCTGAGAAGGATTCTCCCCCAACGTAGATCTAACAAAACAAAAAAATAAAATTATTGGATTCCCAACCAGAGAGGGGCCCTTCAGAGCTGCCGAGAGAATGTAACCCTCTGCCTCCATGCAGGAATGTAATAAGATCTTTATAATGTTCAACTATTCACTGAAATAGTAGAAGTGTAGTGAACCACCAGAAACTCTGTCTACTTGACATCAACCATCTATAGGTTTTGAAAATTCACTCTCCCATTTTTTTCAAACTCAATTAGATTTCTTTTTTTTTTCTTATGCAGAACCTTTAGCAATTTTTCATTGGTTGAAAAGGCAAAAGTATTCAGATTCATTGCAACTTTAACATAAGAATTCTGCTGAAGATAAATTCCTTTTAAAGTTGTTAAGGTAAGAGTCATTTCCACAGGTCTTCAAATATCTAGATATTTGGCATCACGTAAGGAAAAAAAAACCAGCAACATCAGAATAATTACCAACACTGTTTCTTAAATAATATATCCCTTATTTAACCAATTCAAAATCCAATACCCAAAATTTTCAAGATATTTCAGCATGTAAGGTCCGAACGACTCTTTCCTTAAGGAAAAAATGTATATGTGTCATTTGACAATTCCTCCTTATTCAGAATCTTATGGAAGCCAAGTAGCTAAAATATTTTACCAACAGAAGATAGAACTGAAGAGAGGAGATGGTAGACTTTTATGCTTTTTACAATACATAGTTTGATATTATCTCAAAACTATCAATTGGCATGAATTATTTTCATAATCTTAAAGGTAAAAACAATAACAAAAAAATAGCCTTTCTTAGGAGTTCCCACCAATTCTGACAATCATCAAGGAAAACTTGACTTTTATGAGCTCTTCTTGCTTTTAAATTTTATAAGTTACATGAACTATGAAATCTCTTCTAGGTCGAAAACACCATGATCATTAGCTGAGGTAAGACAGTAACTTAATACAATTTAATGACCACTTATTGAGCTTTTATTATTATCAGACAAAGTCATGTGCAGTTTGGGAGATACAGGAATCTTAAATAAAAATAGGAGAAATAAATGGCACCATTGACACTGATGTAGTTTTTTCCCTTGGAAAATGGACACTGTCATTGATAGACTCTCCACCTGTACCAGGTCATTTCATTGTCTGAATCTAGATCACCTGCCCATGGCCTTGCTATAAGAAAGCCTGGGGGGAAATGGCATCTAGAAATTTCAGCTTCTATAATTGGAGGTAAGCTTTATCTTTTACTAAGATCACTATGAATTCCTCCTATACAGCAAAGAAATCCAGAGGTTGGCATATTAAAAACTGTCAGATCATCATGATAGTCATTGCCTAAGCCTGGCCAACATCGAATATGACCCTCTTTCTCATAGATATTTTCAACACACGCATACATGCACATACACACTATGACAAAAAATTATATTCTTAATAAATTCAATCATTCACCAAAGGAAGCAACCCAAAATTTTTGCAGTTACTTCATCTAGCATAGGATTTAGGAATAAAGAGAAAAAATACAAACACTCCAAAAAAAAGCAAAACATTATTTATTCAGACTAGTCAGACTACCTGATTATTTCTTAAGATCTAAAAATATATTTACCACAAGGCTCTGAGCTTTATTGACAGGGCTAACAATGACCAGGAAGAGAGAGAAGGATGCTGGGGAAGAGGTACATCAGACAACAAAGCTGTCCCCTTTGTCTTTCTACTGATGCCCACAGAAGAACATGACTGTTCAAAGTTTTGTTTATGACAGTGGAATACTAGGGAGAAAGTGGATAGATGGATTCCATGAGCAGGGGCAGTGGGAAAAAGAGGGTTCATTTCTTGAACTCTGAAAGAAGACACCAGTAAAACAGAAGGGGAAGGAAAGTGGAAATGTGCAAGCGTCTGTAAAATGCTATTACTCAAGGAAATCAGACCCAAACACGTGTACCAGCTATGACGTCTCCAGCTGAAGTGTGGCCCCATCAGAGTCCAGCATCGAACACTGCAAGTACAGAAAGTGTACACTATGCCCTTTTCCTCAAAAACTGAACCCTGGCAATTGGCACTGCACATTGTGGGCAACAGCCACTGTGAGAAACATCCCAAAGGGTAAAAAAAAACCTGACTTTTTAATAATTCCCATGAGACATAAAGAAGACAAAGCTTTTACAAAAACATCTGTGCTTAACAGACAGACACAGACAACAGTGTGGTGATAGCCGGAGGGAAAGAAAGGGGGTGGCAGTAGGTAGAGGTGGGCCAAGGATGGGGGGTAAATGGGAACAGAAAGAGACTTGACTTTGGGTGATAGGTGCACAATGCAGTGTGCAGATGCTTTGTTGAGCTGTACACTTGAAACCTGTATGGCTTCTTGAACCAACATCACCCCAATAAATGCAATAAAAATTTTTTTTTATCTTTTAAAAGACACAGCCTAGTGCTATCTCAGTACCCTAGAGCAGCAGGGGCCATTTTTTCCATGTGGAGGGACTGACAGGCCAGCGCAGGATGCGGGGGGGGGGGGGGGGGTTGGGGGAAAGCTTCGCTAACTTTCTGCTCACCTCCTTCTGTGGACTGCATTGGGGGGAGCAGGGGGCGGTGGAGACAGGTTATGGAGCTCAGGTGGGGGGCTTCCCTCGCAGCCAGGCTCCTAACAGACCATGGACTGGTACTGGTCTGAGGCCCGGGGTTTGAAGTCCCCTGCCTTAGAGGCAGAAGCTCCTGATTTTTTAGAGCAATGAAGCAGAGAAGGAAGCTGTCACATATCCTGATCTGGGATTCTTCTGCCTAAACTTACACTTCCCACTAAATATCAAAGTAGGAATTTGAGACACCATTGAAAGAAAAACCCTGAGCATACAACAGTTTACTCCTTGGGAAAATGGAGAAAGTATTAGTTAAGTGCTGCTATCTCATGAGACTGACTCGTCCATTCAAGTCCACTTAGCATCAGCTCAGAGGATGATTTCCCTGAACTGAGACCACACACACTCTGTAAAAGGAAGAAAAGAACCCAAAAGTCTGGTGAGGGACTTTCCATTTACCAAGTCTAACTTCTGGTGTAGAGTTTAGTCATCTTTTTAGAAGATCCACAAAAATCTCACATAATTTTTTTTCAAATAGATTTTAATGTTATTTTAGACAAAATGCATTTAATTCCATGAAAATAGCCTTTGATGGGAATCAGAAAACTTAGGTATGAGTCAATACCACTATCAATTATTGTTGGGCTTTAAGGTCCACTTTACGACACTGTGTTTATCGTCCATTAACAGGTAAAATAACTCTGATAATGCAGTGGCTCACACTTGTTCTCACTTTCTAAGGACCACTGTGCTAAGGCACTAACTATATGCACACCCCTTTTTTTTTAATTATGTGGAGTCAGTAGCATTACTGAATTCATTTGACACATGAGGAAACAGGCACAGAGACTTAAGTAATCTACCCAAAGCCATGTAAATAAATGGATTTGCCAGGATTGAATCCAAGTATGCCTGATCTCTCCAAGCCATTTCCCATGTCCGATCAGCTTATTTCATATATGTCAAGAGCCAAAAGATATAAAAGAGCTGCCAATTATCATTCAAATATTAGATATTATCATTAATATAAGTAACTGTAGCAAACAAAAATGAAAATCATATTCCGTTCAACATAAGTACAAGAGAAGAAAATGACTACATTTGCGAGAGCAGTGGGCCAGGCTTTGGACTTAATACATGGTGTATATTACTTGCCATTTTCATAACCTGCTTGATTCCTCATCACAGCGCATTTAATACTAAATACATGTGAGATTCAGGAGTGGAAAGAAAGAGAAAAGTCATGGAACATTCCCTTTTGACAGTGGTGAAGAGAAATGTGAAGAAATGACCTCAAAAACAGTGTTGTCTTTCTGTCCTTTACAAGATTCGTGTCAAATATTAAAGTCTATTTTTGAGTGGCAACAAAGGAACCAGTCATCACGCCTGAGAAATGATACCATTACAGATGGCAAATGTGTTGTCACACACCAGGAAGAAAAATCTTTACTCATTTAATACCTTCTCTTCTCTAGATTGATCAACCTTCCATTTAAGAGAATTTCACAGTTTCTTGTCTGTATATTTTATCTCCACATGGAGATAAAAGATCACAGAATTCTTTGAATTCCAAAAGAGGCCACGTGCCATGCTTACCTTTCAATAAATCACTAGAGAAT
Organism: Furipterus horrens; assembly: GCF_987537825.1. Classification (NCBI taxonomy): domain Eukaryota; kingdom Metazoa; phylum Chordata; class Mammalia; order Chiroptera; family Furipteridae; genus Furipterus; species Furipterus horrens. The sequence goes on along the minus strand of NW_028327177.1, from coordinate 11,408,743 downwards.
TACCCTTTTATCTACAATTTTCACATCAAAATAATACTCATTTTATATGTATAAAATGGGTATTACACACACACACACAGAGCTACTGGGGGAAAGGACAGTGAGTTGTATAGTAACAATCCGCACAATGCTAAAAAGTATTGGAGTCCAACAGTCAGAATTCGAGAAACTTTGCTGAAAGCCCCAGGTGTTCAGTTGAATTCCAGAAAGGCTGTACTTGAAAATGAGGTTCATTCTGGCCTTACAGAAAGGGCTGCATAGCCCTTCCCCCAATAAAGCCTAAAAACAAGCTTGGCAGGATAAAAGCAATTTGTCAGCAAATTAACTACATGCCAAGATAAAACTCAGACTCACTAGAAGAAAGTCCAGACTGCCAATAATAAAATAATTACAATGTCTCCCACATAATAATTTAAAGAATTATTTAGACATGGAAAAAAGAAAAGAAAAATAATTGTCATCATTTGGAGAGGGGGGGGCAAAAGTCATTTCATACTGACTTATCCCAGAAGTTGTAATTAACAGATAAAAAATTTTAAATGCTATACAAATATACTCAAAGATAATTTTTAAAAGGTGGGCATAATGAGTGAAGAGATGAAGAATCTCAGCAAATAAATGAAAAGTATGAAAAAATCAAAGAGACATGCAAAGCTTAAAAATAAAATACATGGAATGAAAAATTTACTGATGAGTTCTACCAGCAGTTAGATATGCAGGAAAAACAGACTCTTGTATGTAGAGGCAAGACAATGCAGAAACTATGTACCGTAAATTATAGACACAAAGAAGACTAAAATATACGGGTATATAAAATGAGTCTCAAAAACACATTATCGAGCAAAATATTCATACACAAAAGTATATGTACTATATGGTCCTATCAATACCTAAAACAAGAAAATGAATTTATGGTGGTAGAAATCAACAAAGTGTTTGTTTCTGGTGGAGAGGAGATTGACAAGGGTGGGGCTTGGGAAACTTCCTGCGGGGCTACAAATGCTCTATATCTTGATAGGTGTGCTGGTTTTATCTACACGTGGATCAAAACTCATTGAACTGTGCTCTCAAGGTCTGTGCATCTCCCTGTATGCAAATTATACCTTACAAAAATTATAATAAGAGAGTAACAGGGACATGAAGTGGTCATGTAAATTAAATTGGTTTTGAAAAGGTAGGATGTTTTCATTATTTCTGAGCAACACATACCTTACTGATGAATTCTTAGGTTTCCCCATTTGACAGAGGAAATGAGTCTAATACTAAACTGAATGAATTGGTAGGTGGAGCTTTTGTCTTTGAAGTAATCGTTTAGTTTCCAGACAGATGAGGAGCAGGGTGTGGAGGGGTATGAAGTAGTAGCTTTGGAATCCCCATCTGCTCCCCACTTGGTGTCCCCAGAAGCATAATGGGACTTGGCATCAGATTGACACACAGATGGAAAGGGAAGCCCTACAAACACTCTGAGGGGGAAACAGCCAGCATGAAGCTTCTCAGCCCTACATATGAGATTCCTGGGATATCCCCCAATCTCTTCAACCATCATTCCCCTTTAAAGGCTTCTCTTGTGCAGTCAATCCTATATGGTACAATTCATGATCCCCTCAATCCCTGATACTGCCCTTCATAATGATGCCTCAACTCCATGACTGTATTATTGCTTAATGGGCCAGATTCTCATGCTCTGTAAGTACTCTGGGGGAATCCAGGATGGCCGGGAGCCCATGTTAGCAGAGCTGATTGCTGCAAATCTTTGTCCAAATGCCTGTGTCAATGTTAGGGCTCCCACATAATGTGGGTGGCCAGAAATGCATTCTTCTGTGACTACTAAGCCAACTAACTGCATGATTTCCCATTAAAATGTATTCCCTTAGTGACCCTGAATTGGATGCATCTAGACTAAGCTACTGTAAGTAAATGTAGCTGGTCTTGTCTACTGGTGAAATGTGGCTAGTGATATCTACAGAAATTCTGTGTTATAGGATAGGGGTTATGTGTTCTAATTAACTGGCTGCATTATTGACCATACTTGCAAAGTCTGTCCAGGCTTACAGCACAGGAGTTTGATTCACAGCAATTCCCAGGAGGTAAAGTGGCAAAGAGAATGACAGTACACCATGCCACCTATTTGCCATTTCTAGTACTACTGAGAGAGCACAGCACTTGGCCATGAAAACACCTGAATTCTAGACCTGTCCCTAACACTCGCTAGCTCTGTGATATGAGAAGTACAGTATCACTGTGGGCCTGATTTTATTCTCAGGAATAAGAAAGGGATAAAATAGTAGTTGATCTCTAAACACCATTCCGCCTATATTATTTTGTGAATCATCAGATTAGTACCAGACTCCTGGTAGGGAGGCTCATGCCTTCCTGGTTTTTTCCCTTATCCCATAATACTGATTAAGTGTGTATAGAAGCAAACTGAATCAAAAGAATTTTATATTTATCAATTTCCATATTATTACATCCACTCAATTTAAAAATCAACATATTTGGGTGAAATGCTTTGGTTTTTATAATCAACTATTAATCTGACCCACATAAGGCTTACAGGTTGTAAATTAATGTTATTATCAAGAATTTGCACCTGCCTATTATGTTTGTTTTCTGAATAAGAGTACAATGAATGTTTTTATCTGTCATAATATTACTATAAACTTTCTAGTTTGCCAACAATTTTGTCCTCAGTCTTATTTGAACCATACAAGTCTATGGAATTATATGGTAAGTTATTATTATATCTCATTCTATAGGTAAATAAACTAAGGTTTGGAGTAATGAAGCCACTTGCTTCAGCTGATTAATTCAACTGCTAAGTAGCATTTCTAGTACTAGAATGTAGATCTCTTGCTGCCAATCTAAACCTTCTTTGCTCCATGAGAATAGGATTTCAAGTCTTCTCACTTCAAGGTCAATGGTGTTCCTGCCCCTTCCACTGCACTAATTGCCTGAAAACCTAAAACAAGTGGCCAGAGGTCTAAAGAGATTAGAGGTTAAGGAGCCACTGGCTAGAGACTTGGCAAAGGGAATTAAGGCACTGAAAGAAAGATCAGATAAATTATCTTTAATGAATATTCAAAGTTTGAAGTGCTAGCATCAGCTGAATAACAAAATAAATATGCTTTCTTTCCATTTTGTTCAGGTCATTATTTTTTTAAGTTTTGCAGCTTTTTATTCTTATTTTCTCTCTCTCTGTATTCTATATTCCTATAAGAGAGAGAAAGATAAGTTCAGCAACTCACACGTGAAGAAGCTTGGATTATCATGGTGAAGTCACTGGTATTGACTGTCCGCCCACCCCCAAAATGAATTCACAAAAAACTTAGGAAGATTTGAGACTTGTACCATTACCTATTGTTCACTGCTATCATCTGTCTCAGGGCTCCGACCCTCTTGAGTACAGAGTCAATAGCGTCACGGAAAGATCTGTGTCTATTTGACTGAAGAACAGAGGAAGGGTCATTTAAAAGCGCTTACTCTTACAAGACAGCACAGGTGGAAAGAGGGCAGGATATTAGAAGAGCAGTCGTCGGCGGCGGCAGCCGTCCGTCTCGAGAGACGATGGTGTAGCTTCTTAAGAGTCTATCTGCACCGCCGAGAATGGTTGTGCAGTCCGACTCGGGAGTGACACGGTATCTGTCTCCTCCCGTGTTGGATCGACATCTTGCGATGACGCTGGAGTGTCCTCTCCAGTGAAGCTGAAGCTACAGAGCCTGGGCGGGGTGATATGGAGGGTTTGCTGTTGCCCATGCAGCAGACCCCCCCCTCTCTTCGCAGCTGAAGGGTCCAAGGGAAAGACGGAGTCAGTACAGCTTGGCTTCAGGTGTGCCGCAGGAGCTGCCGGTGTTGACTACAACGTCAAACCGCCTTAGGGACTCCGGCTCCGGATTTTCTGTCGGGGTTTACTCCCTTAGCCTTTCCCCTGAAGAGGTATGCCGCAAGGCAGCGGAGGTTTTTTGGAGTCAGAGTTTTCCTTCTCTGATGTGCCCTGACTGGAAGATCGAACCAGCGACACTTAGCTCGCAGGCCGACGCTCAATCCACTGAGCCAAACCAGCCAGGTGCAGAAGAGCAGTAATTATTTAGTATTTAGTATTGTCTGTGTTACTTTCATCATCAGTTACATTTTGCTGAAATACTGACATTGCTAGCATTGTCTAAATACTAACTAATGCCATTTCCTTGAACAAAAATGGAAGATAGCTGAGACATTAGAAGACATTTCAACAGTTACTGCAAATTTGTGTTTATGTGTATGTGCATGTGTGTGGCCATGGGGTGTGTCTATGGCTGTATGGTTACTTGGGAGTTTTCTCTTCAGAAAAATAAGTCATTAGATGGAAGCATTTATTGATTTGAAGAGATACAAACCAACTCTCTAAATGTTGCCATTCTTCAAATGTCTGCTAAGATAACAACAACAAAAATCTATGAAGATTATGAATGTTAGGTCTGAAAAAGTTTTTTATTAAAACTGGGAAAGGCACTTTCAAGAAGAGGAATCACTCTTCCCAAGAAGTGAAGAAATAATCTCTTCCAGCAAAACAAAAGAATGACACATCAGGATGCCAACAAAGATTCTCCTATACAACAATGGAAGTGTTCACATGTGTTAAGGAGGTCAGTTACCGTTAAGCTGTATGGTGGAAGGAGGGGAAGTGTGCAACAATATTTATTTCCTTATTCACATTTTTCCAGGTATAAGTAAAGTCAGCATTTAGACAACCTCTACAATGAAAGCTGACTTCTATATTAACATGACTATAGATATTGTCATCACACAAGCCAGTTTTCATGGACAAAGACAATCCTAAATATTATGTCATGTTGAATGAGCCATTACACAAATGTCATTATTTCAGCAAAATGTAACTGATCAAAGTAATACAGAAAACCTTTACATGGAAATAAACCTAAATCAAAGAGATTAATAGCCAAAAAATGGAGACACATAACAAAAAATAGCTCTATTATTGAAAGACATATGTTTACAATGCAAATGCATGTGACAGTTTTATTGTATATGTCTGTAATTATAAATGTTTTATAGGGAGTACTCATCTAATCACAAAATCTGAGCCACACTAAGTATAAATATCTTCACGACTGTAACTTCAATAATTGATTTAAAATGAAATTACACACTGGGGACTTTTTAACAGTGCTATTTTACTTAGTTTAGTTTCAGTTCAAAATTATGTTAAATATGCTTTAAAGCAAGAAAAGATATGTGTCATCAGTAAGGCTTTCAAATGTATTATCCCTCTTCAAAGAAATGTGAAAGTCCACAGGGAACATTTTTGCACTTAATGTTGCAACAAAATGGACATTGCTCAGCGTGGGAAAATAGCACCTCACATAATCACAGACATACAGTAAGTAATCTGACAGCCCTGAAGCATCCAGAACTCGAAGAAGACAATCCTTTCTAAAAGATTATTTCTTTAAAAAAAAAATAGAGCCTATACTGATTGAAGAATTATTTGAATAATATTACTTAAAAACTCAATGAGTTTTAACACCTTTGATTGCATCTTGGTAGAAAAATTGGTGAGTGGGATAAGAAGGGCCTAAAAATGGTCACTAGAGCCATAGAATGGAGAATTTTAAGTACCATATAAAGAAACAGGTACTTACTACTTTTATTCATTCATTCATTCATCCATTAAAAGATTTATTGAGCACCTACTACGTGGAAGGTACTGTGCTAGGGTGTTGGGGATGTAGCAGTGAACATGTTCCACTCAATTCCTGCTCTGACAAAACTTACGTTCTAGTAATGACACTTCCAGTGGATTAAAGAGAAAAGATTAAGTCTGAAAGTACAAAGAGTGAATATAGATAACTCCTATAGGCAAATGGAAGTCATAGACATGCTTCAGCATAAAAATAAAAGAGGAATGTCTAAGAGTTGGTGAGTGACTATCACAATCAACCACCCCACTACCAAATTCAGAAAGAGTTAACACAAGAGACAGAAAATGGAGGTAAAAATTTCAGCTTCATCACTGATAAATCTGCACTGCAGAAGTGATGCAACCTGGCCCTGTTACTGGATGTCCTTGGATCCTAGCATCATCAGGTTGGGACCTGAAAGAACCCACCCACAAGGGAGCTTGGTTTGTGGGGTCAGTTCTCCCAAAATCACTGCCTCCCTTTACTCATTTGCCTCAAGCACTGCACCGCTTCAGTGGTGAGGGGCAGAGAGAAACAACTTCTAGATCTATATCTCTAGAAGGCAGACTGCTGATTTATCCCAAGTAAGTTTATCTGGGACAGGCAAGAGAGGGGGCTGCCTTTCTGGGCAGGTGAGTAAGAGATAAGATAGAACCTAAAAGAGGCTGAGGCCTTTCCCAACCTCACCTATCAAATATCATTTTCTTCCCTTGGTAAGGAGAGAACACTGGACAGAGCAGCTAAAAGGGCTCCTATACTAGAAATCCCCGCCTAGAAGAGAGAGAAATATGCTCTCAGTTCCCTAAAACAACTATTAAGCTAAGCATGCAGCATGTGATTAGATTTAATGTAAAAAAACAAAGATATGAAAAAGATATTTCTAAAACAGTTCCAAAGATGAGAAGCCCAGAGGAGTCACCCGGGTTCACTGGCATTGAACTGGTCTCCAAACCCGAGCTGGCTGATCCTGGTACCCAAGGCCTTTGCTCTACACCACTGTTTCTTTCTTTTCTTTCCTTTTTTTGTTTTTTGTTTTTTGTTTTTCAGTTACAGTTGTCCCATTTTCCCCCCATTTCTCTCCCCCACCCAGCCCACCCCTTCTTCCATAATCATATCCTTCTCCATTGTCCATGCCCATGAGTCATTTATACACGTTCCCTTACTTATCCCCCTTCTCTCCCTCTCCCCTCCCCCCTATTGACTGCTATTCTGCTCTTTGTCCTATTTAGTTCGTTTGTTTGTGTTGTTCCTTAGTTTCCTGTATTAGGTAAGATCATATGGTATTTTTCTTTCTTTGCCTGGCTTATTTCACTAAGCATAATTCTCTAGTTCCATCCATGTTGTTGCAAATGGCAGGAGTTCCTTCGTTCTTTCTGCTACATAGTATTCCATTGTGTAGACGTACCACAGTTTTTTTCAGCGTTTCTACTATCACATCCAAGCATGCATGGAGGTCTGCACTTCTCCAGAAGACAAAATTACCTGTTACTAAATTGTTTATTTGAATTTCATCGGTTTTACAACTTCTAACTAATTTATAAATTTGATTTTATGGTTACACAGAAGCTATAAGCATAAGGAGTTTACACATTTATGCTGTTTATGTTCATATAATATTAAAGTGAAAAATTTTATCAGAGTTTATGAAATAGTTTTGAATTTTAAAATGCAATACAGAGGGCTCATATTTGAAAATTGTTAACTCAGCTTTCTAATGCCTCCCAAGAAAGTGACATTTGTTTCAGGTTAAAAATAAGTCTGAAAGGAATAGCTAGTGTGCTTTCTGGGGAAGTGACTTAAAAAAAAACTAAGATTCCTTTGGGGATATAACATAAGAAATGTGAAACAACAGTATTAAATAATGATGTTTTAGTAAGTGGTGACCAGATGCCCTGGTCATGGGTTAATATAAAAAGCTATCATAAGAAGGACATTAAATATAATGAGTTTTCATAGTTCTTCTAGTCAAATACACACTTTCAAGTGAGAGTATCAAGATATCAAGAAAAAAGGCAATCATCAATAACTTTAATGTTTATCAAATTACTCATAGAACAACTGAATAGCCTTCTGTTGTTTCTCCTGAGAATTAAGTCACCATATAGAAACAGCTAAGAAACATACATGTAGTTTTTAAAAATTATGTTCAGTGTCTTGAAACTAATTTATATATAAATTAGTTTATTCATCATTAGTTTATATATTAATTTATATATAAATTAGTTAATTCATATGCATATACATATATACCATATGAATATAACATATATCATATGAATGAGCAAGAGAAAAGCAAAAGACAAAATCTCTCCGAATCTCACTGTTCTCAGAGTCTGCTTTTATTTGTAGATGGGCTTACAGCCTAGCACTGCATTACTGGAGTTTTGTAAGTACAGAGTGAAACTATAAAGTCTAAAAAACTTTCAGAATGAAATCCTGGTGTCAACATCAACTAGTTTTGTATCTGAACACCCAGTCATTCACTATGTCCTACTTTTAGAGCAGTCATTAGCAGATAAGGTAAGAATCTGAGCTGAGGGGCAGTGGGAGGATAATTCTGTGGAATATATTCCCCTGGTGGTTATTTCTGCTCACTATTAAAGTTTAAAAAATAAGTAAATAAATAACTAGATATCACCAAATTTTCCAGTTACATTAATTGTTAACTTGAAATCTAAAATTAATGACTAACTAATCATGTGCCAAATTTATAGCCACTCCAAAAATGACAAAATTCTAAGATTGTTATAAAATTGACCAGAAAGTACTTACAAGAGACGTGATCAAATTTCTAGCTTTGAAAATATCTATTTACCCTTGAATTAGACTCCAGCTTTCAACATCTGATATGATGGAACAGTTAACCATGTGATGTTAAACGTTAAATGTTAATAATCCCAGAATGCAATGCTAACATTAAACAAATATACAGATCAAAAGAGAATAAGGATGCTCCATTCTTTAGCAAAATAGGAACATGTTAATGATAGCACTCTCAATGGGATGGATTGGATGGTCTTCTCCAGGGCAACTACTGTCAGCACAGCTTTTGGTTGATGGGTTTTACTCTTGTATGGAGAAACTGGTTTCTATCAGTGGGCCTGAAGTCTCAGCATCCAAACGGATTGATACGTTTGCTCAAAACTAAGCAACCCCAATACTGAACATGACACTCCAAATGGGATTGTGGGTAATGACCATTTTCCAAAATCTCAGAACCTGAAGTCATCTATCAAAGCATCCTTGGAGATTTCCAAATTTAGTAGCTACCTACATCAAGCTCTCGTACACAAGCACCAGGCACTTTATGGAATCAGCAGTCAGTCTTTGTTGTGATGAAGACATCAAACCTCAGGCTCAGACAGGCTTGAGTGTGACTCCTGGTATGCTCTTCACATGGCTATATGAACTTAAATAAGTCACTACAAATCTCTCAGCATCAGTATCTTCAGCTTTAAAATGGGAATAATAGTTACCTTGTATGGGCCGATACAACATTTAAGTTACATAGTGGAAAGCACTTAGAACAATACCTGGCACAATGTTCTGGAACGAGCAGGCAGGACTGCAGCTGGCCTCCAATAGCCCTGCCCTACAAACACCTTATAATGGTACTTTATCACCCAACATTTGCCACCTCCACCAGGCACCAAAATAAAATCCAAATAAATAAAGTAAATGGAAAACCTCCAATAATAAAAAGTAAAAGAAATTTTAGGTGGATAATTATGTGACCTTGAGATGGTGGAGAGATTATAGGAAGAGATATCCTTTGTATTATTTCCTGTATTTCAATGTTTTCCATAGTGCATTACTTATTTTTCAAAATTAAGAACATAATGAAAAACAAAATCACTACTGAGAACACACTGCACACTGCCTAGATTTACTGGGGAACACAAGTTTTCATTGAGTTAGAACTGACACTTGTTTTTGACTAACTTTTGGCATTTGAATCTAAAAATGGCCCCAGTTTTTCTCTATCACATCAACTTTTTAAGGTACAGGACACCTTCCCTTTGTCCCAAAAATCATACAAAATGTACGTGCAAAGGAAAGTAAAGGAAAAATTACCTAAATATTCTGTTTATTTAGTTATTTTATTCATATAAAGGCTATATATTGTTACTGTAAGTCACACTGTGTACAAGTAGTAAAGTTCTGCTACCAAACATACGTATTAAGGTATTTTTTCTTTTCAAACAACAGGTTAGGAAATGCCAAAATGAGAGACTTGAAACAGTCTCCTTCAGTTGGCAAAGCTTTAACAAATAGCTTCACGAGACCCGGTTTTATGTGCAGAGGGGGGAATATAATGTTCTTTCTGTCAACAAGTGGCTCATGTAGAATGTTTGGATCACCAGGTTTGAGGTCAGATCTTGAGGCCAATTAGACTCCACCCAGTGCTTCTCACAAGCTCTGCTGTCCCACATACACAGAAAACAGGGATACTTGGTGCATCCGCGTAGCTGACCAAGAAGGAAGCAGACCATTTTAAGGTCAACACATGATCCAATTGTGCTTGTGATATTGCAACAGATCAATAATTCTCTTTATGTCTTCATATTCTTCACGAAAACAAACTGAATGGCCAATTGGGACTGCGCCAAATAAATTGTCATTGCAGAGGAGGACACACTTCAGGCTCTGCTTTGAGCTATCGATGAACAGTCACCATTCAGTTGGGTTCTAGATTGGAATTCCCAGTTCCTCCATTAAACCATCTATGTTATGGCAATACACAAAGCCACCATCACTTCGAAAGTACTGCAGAAATGCACTGTCTCTTGATCAAAATTAGGATACCTTCGCTACTTTTTCAAGCAAGTTTTTCTCATGCAGTCTTGATGCTAGGAGTTCTGAAGCCTCTTTGGATAGTCCCAAATCTTGTGCCAGATCATTCAACTCATGCTGATCAAATCCCTTATGAACTGAGTCATCTTCAATTTCAAAATCTTCATCGTTGCTGTCACTTAGTTCTTCACCATACTTGTATTTTTTGAAAGAGGGTAGTTCAATGAAAACTGGCACTGGAATTTCAGCTGAATGAGGAACTGGGCGTATAGCTGATGGTAAACTAGGATACTCTATTTCACATTTATTTTTCTTGTTAGATCCTGATGTTTTCACGATACAAAAGTAAAAGTCACTTGAATGATCTCTGGGCTCTCGCCAAACCATAGGTATACCAAATGGCAATTATCACGTGTTCCCTTTGTCCACATCCATACTTTCAACACACTGCTTGCACATCTTGTGAGGGACCCAAGACTTATCTTGATCACCAAGTTTTACTTTAAAAATGCAAAATAGGCTTGCCTGACAAATGCGCTGATGTTTGTCCTTTGACTGGAAATAGTGAAACTGCCACAGATAGAACAAAATGAATCAGGGCTGTTTAGACACTTATGACGAGAAATAGCAAAGGCAGACATGATCTGTAAGAAAGAAAATAAGTACGTATGTAAATAAGAAAATAAATTCTGCTGACTCCTTGTATACAGACAAGAACTCAGACAATACTTCGGAATATGATTCACTATATAGAGCGGCACACAACCTCTCACCACACTGTCTCGTGTGTAACTGAATAGTCTAGACAAGTATGAACCTGTCACTGGTCTCCAAGGTCATCCCCCACCCCTCCCCACTCAAGGGAGGTTTGCTCTCCGCCAATAGAAGAGCACTAGTGCTTCCCTCGAGCCAGGCTCGATCCAGCCTAGAGTGGTCATATTAAGATAAGCTGTTGAGAAAAAACATGCTGTGATAGAAGAAAACTAACTGCAGTTTTGAAATCAGCATGCTTATCTAAGTCTAAAACAGCTGAAAAATCAAACTCAACAGGAGTTATGTTAAAATTGTTCCCCTGTGTTATGGAAAGATAATATAATTTGTATAGTAACCCCTGGCTCTTTCCTCCTTCCTTCCTTCCTTCCTTCCTTCCTTCCTTCCTTCCTTTCTTTCTTTCTTTCTGTCTTTCTTTCTTTCTTCCTTTCTTTCTTTCTTTCTTCCTTCCTTCCTTCCTTCCTTTCTTTCTTTCTTTCTTTCTTTCTTTCTTTCTTTCTTTCTTTCTTTCTTTCTCTCTCTCTCTCTCTCTCTCTCTCTCTCTCTCTCTCTCTCTCTCTCTCTCTCTCTCTCTCTCTCTCTCTCTCTCTTTTCTATTTTTCTCACCTGAGGGAGGTCTAATATATAGTTCTATTATATGACATATTTGTTGCTCTTCTAGGTCTATTAATTCTCTAATCCTCTGCACAGTAATGAGCATCTTCTTCTGTTCATTTCCAAAACAAGGAAGAAAATTCACATTTTACTCTAAACATTGGGCTTCATGCCTCTATTGATGATAAAAAGTGCCAGTTGTGGCTTCTTTCTTCCAGTGCCTTCTATTTACCTGCAGATCTGGTCTGACAGCTAAACCTCAATACTAGTGAATTCTAGTTTCAACGAGAATAACACTATATTTGAATATATCCTCTAGCTTTCTACTAACTGACCGTAACCCAGAAATGTTTCTATTGAAAGTGGTGTCTAAAAAAATATTTCTAGGTCTATATTTAAATTAGGTACAAGAGGCTGTAACCTATGTGCCCCTAATATCAAAACACCTGTCAGAAAAACCCATGGAGTAGCGTCTTCCTAACCAGGGGTGCTCTATGAAACACATTAAGTGATTAAATCTTCATGGTTGATTAGTTTGTTGGACAACTTTCCTTGAAACATGCATATTCAGTGACAGGAAACACACACACACACACATAATCAGGTGAAAAATATAGATCATTACTGAGAGTGAAGTCAAAGCAATCTTACTTTTTTTTCTAGATATGTGCCTATTTTCAATAATATTCTCATAACCAATTTTTTGAGTCTAGAAATGTTTTAGATAAAATAATTCTACTTTTTAAAAAACTGTTTGGACCTAGAACTCAGAAACAATGAAGAAAGGCATGGGATTCTGGTCTAGGCTTTACCACACTGCCCAAACACCTGCCTTACATAAATCAAAATACTTCCTTAATTCCTGGGTTACTTATGGTACAATGAGAAGTTGAAGAAAGTCAAAAAGGTCTTTTATAGCTCTAATGTGCTGTGGTTCAGTAGTGTACTTACTTTAAATTACATATATGCAAGAGTTAAAATTAAAATGGCATATGGATTTATACTCATGGAATGAGAATTGGAAGAGATCTCAAGGATTATCTAGGGATCATAAAATCTAACTTTGGCATTGGAAGATGATATATTTGTTTTAAAAAAATGTTATGCAATAAATAAACATAGCCAAAGAATCTTAAAATAAAAAGCATGTAAGAAGAATACCTTGTTTCTGAAAAATATCAGAATGGGGGGCGGGGGAATACGTCGTATTCATTATTTCACAAAGATAAAATACCATTTACTTTATTCCCATGTTTTTATGTGTATTTTTCCAGGTTTTTCACACATTTTAAAACTATAATCAATTACAACTTTGTGAGGTAGGTGTTAAAACCCCCATATAATTGATCGGGAAAGTGGAGTTCAGAGAGGTAAGGTAACATGCATAAGGTTATTTAACTCGTTCAAGGTTGTACACCTAGCAAGGGAAAATCCCGGAATACTCAAACCCAGGTCTGTTTGACCCTAAAAATCCATGCTCATTTTACTCTATTGACATAACTTGTCTTACTCTGAGATTTTCTTAACAGTCATGCTTTCCCACAACATGCAGTCTAGACATGGCTTAGCTTTGAAGCCCAGAGAAGAGAGTCACCTTAGATGAGGCAGAAGCCATTGCATTTTATTTTATTTTATTTGGTTTTTCATTTCTCCTTTGGAAATATAAACCAGTTCAGAAGGGAAATAGTCTATTTAACTAATAGTCAAACCTCCCTAACTTCAAAGGTATGATTGTTTCTATAAAAGCTACTTTAGAGTTATATTGAAATCATTTGAAAGTCTCTCTCATGTTTACACTTCATCAGTTATTACAAGTGTCTTGGAATTTAGCAGTTATGTCAGAATGTTTATAGTCAAGAACCATAAGAGCATAAAGCCATATCCTTTCAATCTAGGAGATTTATACATACATTTTGCAGCAGTTTTTTACTTCTTGTTTTAGTTGGCATGTCCTAATAGTACAAACTATACATAGTTCTGAAAATATCTTTGTGGTTATATGTGGACTAAAAGAAATTTATGTCTTTGTTTACAGTCCTCTCAAGTCTGGGTTCTTTGTTCTTAATTATGTAGTTATTGAGAGGATTGGGAATATAAATAAAATTATATCCAGCCTTGGAATGCAAAACACAACAGATCCAAGAGTGGAAAATGTAAAATTCTTAGAACCACATCAAAACACAATAAATTATCAAATTAAGATACTTAAAATTGAAAATTTTGAAGATTAACTTCTGGTTTTGGCAGTATGGATGTTCTTGGACATCTGAATGCCCATCATGAAAATAAACAAAGTGATGAAGAAAACGTGTACATATATCTATGTGTGTGTGCATGTGTATTTATGAAAGTTAATGAATAAAATTAAATAGATAATTAAAATTAAATAAAACACATACAACACATTCCTACACACATTATAGAAAGACTAGAGAACTCTAAGAAAGAAATTTTAAAAATAGCCAGAATACATATCACCTGAAATCTATTGGTTATCATATTGACAGCTGACTTCTTATTAGCAACAATGGAATCTAGAAGGTAGTGGAATATAATTTTTAACAAGTTGAAGGAAAATGACTCTACACCAAAACTATCAAGAACGAAGTAAAAATATTATTATAAAAAGTTAACAATGGTTGTCTTTGAGTACTGTGATTGTTATATTATATTCATAAATAAATGTTTATGATAAAAACAAGCAGTCTTAGCTTTGCACAATAGTGGAGGACCATAAAAATAAGCCAGCTGAATTTTTGTAAAGCAATTTTAATAATCACCAGAAAAAATTACAATTGCTTCTTGACCTTTAACAAATGTTTGTCAAAACACTAAATACTTTCCTACTGTCAGTCATAAATATGTAGAGAAGTAAAAAAAAAATAGTAAAACTAATATTTAGTATACTGTCTTTGAGTACATTACAAATATTGAGAAATAAAGTGTTCTATTTTTTATAAAAACTTATCTGGACCAGTTTGAGCAGTGCTTGCCTTCTCACTGTATAATATATAATATTGACCAAACATCTTTATATGACTTGTTGAATTGTAATACTCATTTCTAGGTTTACATCAGCTTCCAAAGTTATCCTTTGTCTTTTCAATGTCATGAACTATCTCCAAGAGTTGTTTTAATGTGTTTTTATGTCACCGTAACTTCCTCTGGGATATCATTTGTCACAACAATGTTCCTTGTTTATGTTGACAAGTTCACCTTTACTTGGGCTCATGTAGTGTCACATCTATAGTGTCAAACAGCAGCACTGTCAACATATTCATAGGCAGCTATTTCTTCTATCACTCCACTTATAGCAGGTTCAAACTTCACCTGCAGCCTTGTTGTGTGTGTGTGTGTTTGCTGAACTTCCACCTTGTTTGGCCAATTCTCTTTGGGTTATCTATTTTTGTAAAATGCTGCATGAGACTGTCACTGAGAGACAAGGAGGAACACAACTATATGTTTTGCTCTCTGTAAATAAACTGAACAGGAAGAGGGTGTTGTGAGCAGTCATTGAGAGATTTTAAAAGAGGTGACATGATTGACCACTGACCACAAGTAGCATGTGTTATTTATATAGTCATTTGCAGAGTGAAGTGCTAGCAGCAAAATTTGTATTTATGCAAATATTCACCATTAGTTTAACATAATAATTGAAATTTGAACTGTGTTATGGGAGACTAATATTATTTAAACTACAACAACTAAAATTTATGGATATCAGAAACATGAAAAGTGAGGACTGTCTGCATGTGATAATATGTATTGTTTGATTTTCTCTATCTTCAACAATAAATATTTATTACTTTTGTGATAAGTGAAACAATTTTCAGACCAACAAAAACTAAGAGTATTTACCACCCACTAACAGTGTCTTGGAAGAGTAATTCTAAAGAATTGTGTTTCTAGCAGGAAGAAAATGATTCCAAATAGAAGGTCTGAGTTGCAAGATGAAAAGAGAAAAATATTGGCAAGTATATATGAATATCTTTTTTAAATGATCTTACTAAAATGTGTAATGTGGAAGAACAAGATAGAATTATAATAGCTGACAAAAATTATCTGAATTTAAAAGGGTGTGATCAGATGGTAAATTATCCTAATATCTTTATTGATTGCTTTTTAAAATATTGCATGTATGCTAAAATAGCTTGGGTTAGCACTAAAAGAATAGGCATAAAGCATGTACATTCCAAAAAAAATAGAGAGAGAAAGTCAGTGGAGAGAAATTAGAAATAATCCAAAGAAAGCAAGAAGGGAGGGGATAAATATAAACAAAAAAAGTCAACAGTAAAATGAAACTTACAATATCTATTTCACACTGCATGAACACTAAATAATATGATGTATACAAAAAGTGACAATTGCATTCCAGGCCTTTATCAAGTGTTTAGTAAATGTAAGTTGAATATGAATCAGAAGTCCATCATGCAAATGCACTAGAACAAGGATCTCTCTACTTCCATATGTCCTAGATAGATCTTGGACCCAGATCAGACTTCAAAATAAGAGAAGGCAATATTAGTTCTACAAAATCAAAATGTGTGAATGCTTGTGTAACAGGTAGGATCTCCAGTCCATGTAAAGTTTGCCTATATAGTGTATTTATGATGCATTCATCGATGTTGGACCAGCTGGTCATGATTATACTAATAAATTCTTAAAACACATGTGACTCTGGCTCTAAAAGTCACCACTGTAACTCCTCACTAGGCTGTGTGAACATCCAGTGGGAAAATGCATATGTAGTGTCTATCTGCCCTGTCTTGGAAATCTAATATTTGGGGCAAATAAAGTTTTGGTTATCTTTTGGTGATGACTAGGATTCCCACCTTAGGGTACACAAAAATGACTTTCGATCTAGTCATGGGACTAAGTTCAGAGTAAGTTTTTAATAATCACTCAACACAGCAGACTGGGTTGGAATGGACACCTGGAACAAGGCCCAGAGAAAGTTAAAATTATTACAATTGGGAAAAATAGCTGCCATGAGAAAGACAAAAGAACTCTGTTTGCTTACCCTAGGAAAAGAGAAATCAGTATGGAATGTGAGAAATTTAATAAAGATTCTCCACCCCACTGTTGGTTGATATTAAACAGCTTTGCAGTTTTCATTTGAGAATTTACATGGCAGTGATCTTGATAAGGCACTAAGCATAAGTTCCTCGATGTAAAAATGAGCAAAAGAATGAAAGAACATAAAGCTCCATTCTCTGAAGACTTCTAGGAAAAAGATAACCACTTTTCCTTGAGCACCTATTTATTATGTGGCAAACTTTGCCATATAGGGTAGAGATAGAGATACGTCCCTATCTATGTATCTATCTCCCTGTTTTCCTATCTATCTCTACCTAATTATTTTCATCTCTGTATAGCTTTATCTATTGCTATCTATACAGATGTAGATACAAATTTAAGATTTAAAACAACCCTTTGAGAATGAAGAATTATGTATTTCACTTTACAATTTAAAAAACTGGAAACCAGAGATTTAGCACTTAACACTTTGCCTGAGTCCATACAACTAACCAATGGAGAATCCAAGATTCAAACTTATGTCTCTCTGATGCCAGTTCCTCTGTTCCTTTGCCTTTGACCCTGTCTAATCCTGAAGGTCTGTTAGGGCTCATTTTATTCATTTCTTACCTCCAAGGGAGAGGTAGGGTGGTGGACAACATACGCTTTCCGAAACTCGCACTGGAGGTTCCTAGTATAGGAAGGGGCAGATGCATTCTGTGAAGAGTGTTTTATACTTTGCAGGTCATGTGGTCTCTGTTGCAGCTATGCTACCGTTGTTTCACGAAAAGAGCCATACGATCGTACTTGAATGAGCATGGCTGTGCTCCAATGAAACATCACTTATAGACACTGAAATTTGAATTTCATATCACTCACTCTCAGGCATCATGAAGTAGTATTCTTGTTTCGATTTTTTCCAACTATCTAAAAATGTACAACACATTCTTATCTCATTAGCCGTACGACAAAAAGCCATGGGCCACACTGGGCTCATGGACCATAGTTCACCAACTTATCATCGAAAAAAAAAAAAAAAAAAAAACTACAGAAAGATATTGGCCCCTGGTGTTTCTATTTGCCCAGTTCATAGAAAATCAAAGCAGTTTTCCCTGCTAAGACAGTTAAGAGAAATCTGGACGAGAGCCTGTTGGAAGGCAAGCCATTTTCATGAATAGTCTCCCTCGGTGTTTGGCAAGACTGTTTGCAGTCAGCCATGTTCCTTGAATTAAATTTAGCAGTTGGAGAGTAAACACACCAGGCATTGGTTCATTAGCTTCACAGTGAGACTCTCCTGGCATCAAGAAGTTAAGTCTGATGTGGTCTCTGCTAGAAAGAATGAACTTAGTCTTTAGTCCTAAATTTTTCTGAAAAACCAAAATGTCTGTCTGAGTAAATATACATAAGCACTCGCTTGTCAGAGTAAAATCGTGCCTGAGTCGATCTGAAATTCATGAAAATGAAAGTTGGACAAGTATGGGCGTATCTTGATCTTCTGGGAATTTAAAAGGAGATAGATCGTTTTCCTTGAAAGGCTTGGGGATTAGGGAGAGGCACATCCTCATCAGCATCCAAGTCCTCAGTGGTTTTCAGGTCTTTGAGCTCTAATTCAAACAAAACTTAAGACACGATTCAAGCCCCGCGGGGTTTACAGCAGGAAAATAGTCATTATAATTTTAGCTTTACCAGTTTGTTCATATCACATAAGATTTGGCATGTAATTATTGTATAAATCCCCAACTCCTACTTAAGCCTCCACCTGCTGAATAAAATCATCTACCAAGGACTGCTTAACATTTGTTGCTTCCTCTAAAATCAGAGTCCTGAGTCTAAACCCGTTTTTATTCAACAGCCTACCAACAGAAGCAACCCTGCTGACCTAAACTAGGGGCTACCTATCGCTTATGCCTCTGGGAAGAGGCACCAGACTGTTACTGGCCTTAAATATCCCTGCTGTTCATTCGATAAACACTTGTTGAATACCTATTATGCTAGTTCAAACTTATAAACAGATAATATACTTTATTACTAATACACAAATAGCTCATTTTCTTGCATTCAGAGGGTGTTTAACATTAATTGTTTAAATGAATGATTTGATTGAGTGAATTAGTAACTTCCCAACAAAAAGGATCTTGTGGCCAAAGCTGGGTATTTGGCAAAGGATGCTATTAATGTTGGCAAAGCTCCTCTTCTTACAGGAATTCTTATTCTTATAAACTACTAGCAACCTCCTTTGTGCCAGAAACTCATTATCCCTGTGAGAAAAGTGCTAATATGATTCTTATTTTACAGATAGGCAATTGATACTGAGAAGATAGGCAAAGAAGATAAGGAAATTGGCCCAGATTACACAGAAGGGATCAAGTTAAGACTCCAAATTTATTTTTGTTTGACTTAAAACTCTAGGGAATACTCTTGGTCCATAAGCTTGCTCATTTCGTTCATTGCAGAACTGACAAGAAAATGATCACTCATACCTGCACATTGATTCCTTCACAAGGCCTTTTCACCCCCATTAACCTCCAGGGCATTTCTGCAGAAAACAGATGATTCTCAGAGACCTATTCAAATCCAAAGGCAGGAGAATGAAAGTAATTAAACTAGTCTCCAGGTAAACAAGCTCTAGAAGGCCTCCCTTCACCTTTAGTGTTTTCTTCTGTGATATTAACTATATGTGGACTCCATTTGCCAATTTCCAATCCCGTCCTGACCTTACAGCTTTTTCCCAACATGCCTGTTGCTGCCCTCTTGAGTTTAGTAAAGCAGTGTGTTGCCTTAAAATACTCCTTCTGGGATGGGGGTTCTAGTTATTTTTAACAAAAGAAAAACTCAGGGAAAAAACTTGGACCTTCCCTAGCTGCCTCAAAGAATTTAGATAGAGGATTTATTGCAGGAAGGGAGGTATCATCATAGATAACTAGTTTAATCTGAATTAGGTATGCTAGACAGGGAGGAGCCTAGCAAGACCCATTTGATCCAAGTCCTCTCTGCATCCCATTGTTAAAGACAGCCCAGCACACATTCATTTACCATACATTAGCTTTTCCATCTCCATGGGAATTACCCTCCTGCCCTCTGATGTTCCAATCCCCAACCTCCCAGGCCCTTCCCTTTAGCTCAAGATGGTGTATAAATCTTAACTGACCAATGTGTTCTTGGGTCTCATATTTTTATGGAACCCCTACCCCTGTATGTACATACAAAATAAATTGGGTCATTTTCTCCTGTTAATGTGTTTAATGCTAATTTGACGATTAGTCTAGCCAGATAATATAGAAGGGTATAAGAAAAAATTATGCACACACACATACACACACACACAGAGTTTAAGTCTTTCTTTTGGGTAGCATAGGGATAGTGGTAGAAAATAAGGGGGAACAATGATTCATTATGCACTTAGACAAAGTCTAGCCAAGACTGGGATCAAAGATGCAAACTAGTGGATTAGCCAAACATGAAATACATTTTGAAAGCAAGAACTATTTTTTATGTCGAGGGTGGAGTGTGTAAAAGGCAGTAAATGTCTCCTCTGTTCTTAGGCATTTTTTCCAGAAATAAGCTCATTCTTCCACAGAGAACGGTTTGATAAACAGGGTGGGGTCAACACACCCAAATAAAGATACATTAGGCACCAAAGAGTATATAGCTTCAGCCAAACACAACATTCAATAGAGGTTTTTAATAAAAAATGAATTAAAAGTATTGCTCCCTATTTCAGGCTATTATGTCCTCTAAACATTTTTTCTTTGAAGTATCTGTTTTTACAGAATCTATGTGACTGTTTTGTATATTCTACGGGTTTGGACCACACGTTAGAGGAAAAAGAAACAGTCTTCCTCAAGAAAGTTAATAATAGTGCAATTATTCACCACGCATTAATTAGATAAAATAGAGGTCACAAATGGGTAACCCATGGCCTTTTTGGACTATAGACGTGCTTTTTAAAGAACATGTTCTTTTTTCTTTAATCTGAGTTTCTAATGTTTAAACATCTACATAAGAATTCCGTTCTGACTCAAAAAAGAATCTCTCAAATAATGGCAACAGGCGGCACAATGGGACAGAGGCCACCCTCCTGCGAACAAAGTGGGCACAATCCAGTTTGGTGTCACGCCCAGCCCCGTGGACAACTGTACATGACATGTCACGCCCCTGAAGAACTTGAGTTACAACCTGTGATGCCAAAACTTTAAGGATTTTTCATTAAATCATACTCAGTACGGGGGAAAAAAGGGCAATCATCAGAATTTTAGAATAACTTGAGACACTTTTACAACATAAGAGATCTTTCTCCCCATCTCTACCCTTAACATAATAACTCCCTCTTAGGTTGGAATTACTTCCATAAAATGGGTCATATTGTTTCAGGTTGACAAGAAAAGGCTGAGAATGTCTTTAAATGCTCCAACCAACTGAGAAATGGGCGAACTTTCATATCTATTCTTCATTCAGACTATTTACTTCAAGGATTATTGAATACATTTCAGTTTGCGCTGTTGGTTTACATTGGCAGAGTTAACATGATTGTTGGGCACCTTTGGGTTCATTATAGCACTGGGAAAGTCACTTTTTTATAATAAAAAAGTGAGTCAGAGCGATTGTTTGGAAACGTTTTCCAACACAGGAAATGTTTTTCTCTTACAGAATCTTATGGAGTCCAAAATGTAAGACAAATAAACACAAATCTGCTATGCTTGAACATGAGGAGGGGTTTCCCACCTCTTCTGGAACACCTGCACAGCTCCTCAGCTCAACAAATAAGAGTTTGAGAACCATGGGAAAAGATTACACATTATAGTTTTAGGTCACTTTCAGCTCTAAATCTATAATTCATTAACACTGGGATAACATCTGTTTTTCTTAAAGTCCTCTGTCGATGTAAGAAACGTCCAAACCTTTAGAGAATTTTTATGAGTTTAGTTGAGCCAAACTGATGACATATGCCAGAGAGCAAAATCTCAAATGCTCCCAATAATAACAGTTTTTCAGCTTCTTTTGTGCACTTGAAATTAAGGAGGGAAGTAAGGAAAATTACCTGGAAGTGGGAGAAAGCAAGGCGGGGATTGGGTTACAGGCTAGTTACCAAGGTTCCTGTGCTCTCCTGAGGATGGTTATTTCAAAGATGTGTTACCTAGGTGCACAGAAACAACACTGGACAGGGCTTGCTTAAGGCAAAAATAACCCTTTTACTAAAAAGGCAGATGCTTGGGGCATGTGGCCAGTTAGAAATTTATGATCAGATCACCCTGTGAGGTTACTTCCCATAGAATCCCCTTTTTCATCCACCCTCTTACTACCTATGTCACCTTAGGCAGGTAACTTAATGTCAGAGCATCTTCTTTTTATAAAATAAGGATAATGAAACCTGACTATAATACATACATATACATACACATATATTGAGTGTGTGTGTGTTGTATATTTTGGGTCTGTTCTTTCCCTACCATCAACCTAATAGATTCAGATGAAGCTTTTGGCTGTCATTGCTGTCTAGCAGGGTCACAAAGTCACAGGTATATCCTGAGCAGTGTTGTGGCAGAGCATCAGAAATTTTTAAAATTTGGAATAAACCTAACCAAGGAGGTGAAAGACTTGTACACTGAAAACTATTAAACATTGATAAAATAAATTAAAGAAGACACAAATAAATCGAAAACATTTTTAAAATCCTCACCCGAGGATATGTTTACTGATTTTAGAGAGGAAGGAAGAGAGAGGGAGAGAGAGACATCGATGTAAGAAAGAAGCCTCAATCATTTGCCTC